>NC_064638.1:1214906774-1215211855 GCF_023864345.2 Schistocerca serialis cubense | reverse complement strand
CATTTCCTCACAGTCAGAAAATTTCAACACTTTCGAGAAGGAAACTCATTACATCCACGAATTTTTATTGATCAATTCCGAGTAGGATTACCAGAACACTGGACGCTAGCACACAAATTAGATTTTATATGTGCACACATGTCAGGAACAGTCGCAGAAAACATGCAAAATGTTGCAGCGACATGCCGATCGTACGAAGATTTCAGAGAGAAGTTTCTCTCACGATATTGGTCCAGCAAAGCACAGAACAGAGTGAAGTACGAATTATTACAAAACCCATATTTTGGAAATTCAGGAGAGAAGAGTCCCATGAAATTTTCGAATTAATGGCAAAGAAAAATCAATGCTTAGATGTACCATACAGTGACGGAGAGTTGTTTAAATAACGCGCGATGAAGCTACCATTGAAATACCAGCAATCATTAGTAGGTCGCGGAGGCAATGACGTCGAAGCATTTAAAGGTATTCTAAGGGAGCTAGAGTTCATATTTTCGGAAGACGACGCAAGAAAATGACGAAGCACACGTGAAAACGAAAGCAAAAAGCAGTGGAATCCACAAGGCACAGTACGAAGAAACAATAATTACGAACCACGTGATAACTTCGCACCAAGAAACGACAATAGATTTCAACAAAGAACCGGTTATGGATTTAGAAAAGAATATGGCAATAACTATAATTCACCCAGGAACGGAAACAACTAATACAGAGGGAATAACGACAACCGGAACGGGCATTGGAGCGCCAATAGACCGACAAATTATCAGCAAAGAAACCAATATCAACAAGCGGAGCAAGAAAAGAGAATGCAGATAGAAGAGATGGAGGTAAGACCACCAAACCCCGAAAAACGTTCGAATTGACAGCTAAGCGCCAATGCCAAAGGGAATGACGCACCGACCCAGGACAATTGCAGCACCTTGAAGAGAGAAGTAAATACCTTATCACGAGAAGAGAAGAAGGAAGAAACAAATCTGAAGGGGCCAGATGAAAACGAAGACAGGAAAATAACAATACCGTGTTGGGATGAAATTAATTAGGAGAATACTGATAAGGAAGATGAATTACCAGAGGCATGCACAATGAATGTAGGAGGAAAGGACGAAGTAATGAGTATTGCAGAGCTATTTGAGATGGAAACCAGGGAAAGCCAATTCAATGAGGATAATGCGCAGTCGACAGAAGTTGAAAATAAGTTACTAGTGGGCACACAACCCAACGTATATAATGAAGGAAGTTATGAAGCGATAATTAGAGCATTTAGATTCGATTATGTGGATGTAGCGACGAAGAAGGAGAAGATAGACGAGGATGAGGAAAAAGTAGAGGATGTAGAAGAAAGCGTAAATGAAGGAAGAAATAGAGAAGAGGAAATAAAAGAGAGAGAAGTAGCAGTCGAAGCTTATCCTACAGAAAGTACGAATACACAAGGGAAATTCCTGAATAGACTCATGTATGATTCAGTGGAGGATTCGTTGATGCAAGAAGAAGAACAGAACCAACCCTTTCAAATTCAACTAATTGTGAAGGCATGGTAAAGCATATCCCAGTCAATATGGTAATTGATAGCGGAAGTGAACTGACTGCGAACTCAGAAAATTTATTCATGCAGTGTAATGCCAATGAGGAATTGCCAGTTCTGAAAACACGTAAGATTAAGGTAAGAGGTCCTATTAGAAACAATGCTGCGGAAGTTACGAGACCAACAAGGTTAACTCTTTCGTTTCAAGGTCAAAAGATCGAAGCCAACTTCGTGATTATACCTAAACTAACCAAAGATTTGATTATAGGTGCAGATTTTTCAAATAAGAGATGAGCGATAATAGATATGGGGAAAGGTAGCGTAACAGTCGGGAATGTCACACTTCTCTTTGAGCAAAAGCTGAAATAAGAAGAAATACCAGTTATAAACAAGCAATTAAGAATGATGCAAGATAAAGAATAAAGAGGATGGAGAATTAGAATGGTACGCACAAAAGGGGGAATCACCTCAACTCATGTTAGAAGTCCATAAAGAAATCGACGAAAAAAAAGTTCAAGGTATTTCGGAACACAGTAAAAGATAATTAGAGGGTATTTTACGAGATAAAGCAGAGGTATTTTTACCTAAGACTGGCAGTATTAAACACTTTCAGTACAAGTTAGAAGATTAATTTTATTACTGGTAAATAATCAGCACAATATTTCAAGATTATGTTGCAGATAAGATCGACAGAAGAAAGAAGAATGAAGAGAGAGGAAGGTGGGAAAAAGAAAGTAGTTTCAATAAAAACAAAAACAAAAACATAAATAACACCAATACTACCATAGATTAAGGTGAAGGGATAAAATGTAGATAGTCTAACAGCATGAAGTACTAAAACGCTACACACCACGACACTACACAAAAATAAAAAACGAATTTGAGGATTCTTCTAGAAGTTAAGACTCAAAATATCTTAGAATTGTAACATGGAAAGGGCGCCAAAATTTGTAAAGCTTTTTAAGAACAATGTAGGTACTAGACATATGTTAGATGATTATAAGTAAAACTTTTTATAAGAACAATTGTAAAAACTCCAGCAAATACCAGATGCAACGACCCACAAGTTGCAATGCGAGAAGTATCTAGAAAGAAAAGGACGTAATTAGCAAGACACGATTCCTACAAGGCAGAAGCGTCAAGAGAAGGGAAAGGACAGCGAGACCAACAGAGGGCCCTTGTATGTGGTATGCGCAGTAAATCTGCCCACTAAGCGGAACCCTGCTGGGACAGAACATGGAACCACAGAGTGGCGGAACCCTGCAGAGACACAACAGGACACCGAACGCCAGAAGTGTCCCGGAATGCTCCCACTCAGCGGAGCCAGCAAAAAACGGCCCGACGAGAAGACCACTTGGGCAAGCCACCACTGGCAAAAAATATGTGTAAAAGTCACACTACTGCTATTAAACAGCACGCTGATGCGCGAAACTGAAGAAAACTTCCACAAAGTAAAAATGACACGCCCAAACAATTTATCAAACTGCTACTAAGAGGAGAACTTCAAAGCAACTAGTTATCAATAAAAGTTTCCAAATCCTACCCAGAGAAGAACCAAGAAGCAAGTAAGAAGCAGAGAAAAAGCAGGAAGAACAGAAGTTGAAGATTCGCAAGATTGAGACCAATAAAGAAGATGGGTGAAGACTAGACGACATACCTTCCCAAATCCCTATCCTATTGTAAACTAGTCGCCTGCAAAGTATTACAATGAAAAACGTCCACTTTCAGCGACAATAAAGAAAGAAAATAATTAAAAAATAATAGTTATAATATAATAAAAATATTCTTCTCTTGTCAACATAAACATATTTTTGAGAATAATGTGGAAGAATATAAAAATATAAATTAGTAATACAAACTAGCATAGAACAAGAATAACATGGCTGAACAGTAGGCAACAAAATTTAGTTAAAGGAATAATTTTTGTCTGACTTAGACAACGATCATTGCCTAAATTCAGTGTAAAAATTAAGTTCGAAGGGTGGTTTTATGTAAGGTGTCAGGCAAATCCAACACCTTCCATGAAAACCCTGACATGATAAGCAAATCCAGTAGTATGTCACATAGCTCCAAATAAATCGTGACGTTAAATTAACCAAAGTAATACGAGTAACGAGTGAGCAAATGGAATACCACAGACTAGCACAAGAATGCCTAAATGCATGTCATACCTTCCCACAATGAGACAGACGCAGTTCCAAGGGTAGAAACGAGAACAGAAGCCGAGAGCAGAACCGTGTTAAGCTAGAAGGCCCTACGATTAAGGGACGGACACCCACGTCGCCAGCTAACCACCAGGATAACCCCCCAGCCGATGTTAAAAGCTAGAGCCCTCCAGAAGAACAGTATAGATCTTACGATAGCACTAAAAGGGCCACACCAGCTGAAAGTTTTAGCGTGAGACTTTTTCGCATCTGTTACATTGCAAACTTAAAAAACATTGCCCCACCACAAAAAGTATAACGTTTCTCATTGGATAGACCGAATTTTTGTAGGTGGAGCTTAAGGTTAACATTGAGACCCTGATTGGTCAGATGAGAACAAAGTCAGACAGTTTTTTTTAAACCAACTTCGGTAAATTGTAGTAAGTAAAAGTGAGAAAAGGTTTGCTTCCGAGACGGCGAGCTGGATGTAGCTGCGCCGGCAGCCGCCCCATGACGAACACCGACAAGGTAATGAACGCACGCGATGTCGCATTTTTGAGCGCATAGGGCTTCTCTCAGAACTGTCTCATCTGTTACATCCCCTTTTTACGTAATACTAGTGTCGATCGTTTATTGAAGCTCATGGTATTCACATTTGCTACGTAAGTTAAAATCTGAAACGCGATGATTTTTCTGTTATATAATTATTGAGAAGCCACATCAGCCACTGTAATTTACGACAAGTTAGATAAGTAATTAAAGATAACTGAGGGTCACTGTAGACCATTTTGATAGTTTTCTCTTTTGTGAAACTTAATTTAAACCTAGATTATAGATGTGATATGGCATAGGTCATCCTTCGATCCATTATAGAACTTGGAAATCCATTCAGGGAATATTCGTTCACATTTTTGTTGAACGTAGTTGGTTTTTATCATCCTGTATTAAAACATTTCCTTTTATCAGTAGTGCAATTTATAAACAATGTTTTGTGAGTAGAATAAAATTTCCAGTGGTAAACTTAACTGCTTTTTCGAAGTTATTTTACCAACTAACTAAAAATAGGAAAGCCTTGAACCCCTTCCACTAAATTTAGTTAATATCAAGATTCTTTTACAGGGAGTGCAGTGGAGCTGATGCTGAAATCATTAAGGATTTGGTTATATCATCGCTAGTCTCACTGAACTCTTCTGAACTCTACATGTCATGTGTGGTCTGGCGTCTCCTTACCAGCAACAGGTCCCAGGTTCAAACTAGTCAATTCCCTAAAAAACACGCTCAGACTGTCGTTTTGCGAAAGTGGTAGGGAGACACGACATAGAACAACAGACACCACGCAGAATGTTAGACTCGTAGTGCCAACCTGCGAGCGTGCTCCTACGCTGTGGCATCGGAACCATCGATACCATATTATTATTATAGATCCCGCACGTGTAATGCAGTTGTTTCTTTGTTTATCTCTTCTGACTGTATATTCTGTGAAACTACATTACCGACCATTATACTTTCTACACCAAGAAGAAATGCAGATGATAAACGGGTATTCATTGGTCAAATATATTATACTAGAACTGACATGTGATTACATTTTCACGCAATTTGGGTGCATAGATCCTGAGAAATCAGTACCCAGAACAACCACCTCTGGCCGTAATAACGGCCTTGATACGCTTGGGCATTGAGTCAAACAGAGATAGGATGGCGTGTACAGGTACAGCTGCCCATGCACCTTCAACACGATATCACAATTCATCAAGAGTAGTGACGTATTGTGACGAGCCAGCTGCTGGGGCACCATTGGCCAGACGTTTTCAATTGGTGAGAGATCTGGAGAATGTGCTGCAGTCGAACATTTTATGTATCCAGAGAGGCGCGTACAGGACCGGCAACATGCGGACGTCCATTATCCTGTTGAACTGTACGGTTTCGCAGGCATCGAATGAAGGGTAGAGCCACGGTCGTAACACATCTGAAATGTAACGTCCACTGTTCAAAGTGCCGTCAACGCGAACAAGAGGTGACCGAGACGTGTAACCAATGGCACCCCATGCCATCACGACGGGTGGTAACGCCCGTATGGCGATGACAAATACACGCTTCCAATGTGCGTTCACTGCGATGTCGCCAAACACGGATGCGACCATCATGATGCTGTAAACAGAACCTGGATTCATCTGAAAAGATGACGTTTTGCTATTCGTGCACCCAGGTTCGTCGTTGAGTACAGCATCGTTGGCGCTCCTGTCTGTGATGCAGCATCAAGGGTAACCGCAGACATGGTCTGCTGCAAACGTCGTCGAACTGTTCGTGCAGATGGTTATTGTCTTGCAAACGTCTTCATCTGTTGATTCAGGGATCGAGACGTGGCTGCACGATCCGTTACAGCCATGCGGATAAGATGCCTGTCATCTCGACTGCTAATGATATGAGGCCGTTGGGATCCAGCACGGCGTTCCGTGTTACCCTCCTGAACCCACAGATTCCATATTCTGCTAACAGTCATTGGATCTCGACCAACGTGAGCAGCAGTGTCGCGATACGATAAACCGCAATCGCGATAGGCTACAATCCGACCTTTATCAAAGTCAGAAACGTGATAGTACGCATTTCTCCTCTTTTTCCACGAGGCATCACAACAAGGTAACGCCGGTCAACTGCTGTTTGTGTATGATAAATCGGTTGGAAACTTTCCTCATGCCAGCACTGCTCTGAAAAGCTAATCATCTGCATATCACAGCATCTTCTTCCTGTCGGTTAAATTTCGCGTCTGTAGCACGTCATCTTCGTGGTGTATCAATTTTAATGGCCAGTATTGTACAAATGTATTCTATGTGTTTTCTACTTTCAAAGAAACGAAGCTTACGTGGGCTGCCACGAGAAACTTTGCTGTAAACTCAAATCCGGCCGTCAGTACCACTTATTTTTATGTAAATAAGCACGAAGAATGGCGCTTTCTGCAGGCAGTACTCGACAGTGACAGAAAGTGCAACGACAAATGTGCGGCGCGCCATAGACGGCCCGTCGAGGCTACTGGTGCCTCCACCATTTAAAGGCCATAAAAATGCTGTCACACATAAGACTTTCACGGATAATACAGTAAAATAAGAGTCGTCTGCAGGGTTTGCTCTCAGGACGTTTCGTACGAATAGCCGACGTTATGCCAACGTCCCCACGGAAGCTATGCGTTGTACTTACTCATAGTTATACTTTTCCTGTGCTCCGTAAATCTGGTCCTATTTTTAATGAAACTTTCCGTCCGTTCTGCTGGCGGCAGCACGTAGTACGAACTAAACTGGAGAACTGGTTGATACAACGTTTGTACCGATCCGAGAGTCTGACACTTGGAGGTTTGGGTGTAAGAGCAGTAAACGGATACACAAGAGCAGGCAGATGTAGAAAATCTTGGGAAGAGCTGGAGACAGTTAACATCCTCAACAAATACAGGTAAATGGCAGTAACTGGAATGATCAAAGCCATTTAGGAGAATATGTCAAGGAAGACCGAGGAAGCGATGTGTACCGTAACAGACAAAACAATACCAAAAACGCCTAATGCCTGAATAGAAGATGATGATAATGATGATGATAGCAACAGTTTGTAATGTATCGAGCGCCTTCGAGAAGACAAGAAAATGTCACCAATGCAGATATCGATACTCATTTCCTTCTGGGTCTGTGGGCGACAAAAGATCTTGGAAGACATGAGCTGTTGTCGGTGCGCGCTGATGCCATTTTTCTTTTTTGGCATTTTGCCACCATCGCGTGGCGTCTTATTGCTCCCTGAGTTACTACCTGAACGAATTCCTTACTTGCCTCCGTCAATGGCAGCAGCAGCGTTTATCGACACTAGTAATGCTATACCTTCTTTGTTGTGGCCTCTATATTTCCGCGTCGTGGTGTGTGTCGGGCAGTTGTTTGGTTGCGACGGAGCAGCGAGGAAATCTCCGAAACGTAAGGTCAGGCAACGTGATGGTGTGCCGGAGTTGGCAAAATTTGCAGCCGTCTTCCTGTATGGTGTTCAACTTTTGAAATGATTGTAATTTATTAATGAAGTGCACCAGCGCTTTCTTGTGCCTTGTGGCCCTTAATGTTCCGGTTACCTTCCCTGGTGGTTAGCGTAGTATTCCGGCAATGTGTTTTCCTCGCCGTATTGATGCTGTACGGCATGGCGTGTAGTTCGACAGCTTGATGTTCTCCCTTTCCTTTGAGTGGTTATTGTGCCTCGACTGTGTTTAGACGCCAATTATTAAGACATAGTCGTGCTGCGATCGTCGTCCTCGCTGATATTTTTGGTTGTCTTCCCGTTGGTCGGGTGGAAGGGAATTGATTGGGTTGTTGGCTGGTTCTTCAGCTGTCACTAGGTCTTGCTGGGACCCGTTTGATGAAGTGTAACGCTTGGCTGCCTCTCTCACCTAAACTGTTGTTAGAGTTTCCTCCTCAGGCCGACCCTTGGAACACTTCTGAACACCACTGTTCTGTTGTTTGTGATTTTCTTTCGTCGCAAGTACTGTGCCAGGCCTTCAGCCTTGTATTAATTTTGTCTATGTTCAGTATCTGGTCTTAAGCCGAACCTTATGTGAAGTACTTTAAGATTAGGCCTTCAGCCGCGTTTTATTTAAAATTCTTGTTTGCTCTGTATTTAGGGATTTAGCCGCATTTGTTTTAAAATTTGTTGCTTTCAGCCGTAATGTGTGAATTCCTGTCAATAAGTTTTCTCTTTAATTATCTTGAAATCGTAAAATGGCCCTCAGCCGTACTGTGTAAATGCTTATCTTAAGATTTGTCTTTAATGATTTTGAATAATTGCTTGAGCCTTCAACCGTTAAGATAATTCAAGTTTTCTTAATATGATTTTCTGTTGTATTGTGTAAATGCTTGTCTTTAAAGGTTGCTTTTTATTATGTTGAAATATTATTGGGCTTTCAGTCGAGGAATTAATTCAAATTTTCCTTAATACGGCTTTTAGCAGAAATTGGTAAATGCTTGCCTTTTAAAGAGTATGGTAATCGGTACAAGAAGCAGACTGTCCAGTATTAAAATAGGACAATCTACCATTAGCCAAGTAAGTGAATTTAAATATTTCTGAAGCACAATAACTGAATACTTGAGATGTCACCAGGAAGTGGAAACTCGAGTTGCCATAGCGAAGGAGGTTCAAAAAAATGGTTCAAATGGCTCTGAGCACTATGGGACCTAACATCTGTGGTCATCAGTCCCCTAGAACTTAGAACTACTTAAACCTAACTAACCTAAGGAGATCACACACATACATGCCCGAGGCAGGATTCGAACCTGCGACCGTAGCGAAGGAGGCATTCAACAGATAGAGGAGACTCTTATGTGGCAAATTAGATAAAGGACTGAGGGAAAGGCTTGGCAAATGTTTTGTCTGGAGTGTGGCACTATATGGGGCAGAAACATGGACGCTGGGACGAGAGGATGAAAAAAGGTTAGAAGCATTTGAGGTGTGGATGTGGAGGAGAATCGAGAGAATAAGCTGGATGGAAAGAGTGAGTAATGAACGAGTATTGGAAAGGGCTGGTGAGAGAAGATGTCTGCTGAAGATTGTAAGAGAAAGGAAAAAGAACTGGTTGGGACATTCATTCAGAAGGGAGTGCTTGCTAGTAGATGCTCTGGAAGGATTGGTTTGTGGGAGAAGACTGAGAAGAAGAAGGAGATACAAGATGATAGACGACATAAAGGGAAGAGGAAATTATGCTGAAGAGGATGGCAGAAGACCGGACAGCCTGGAGCACTACCATGTGAAAACCTGCCTTTTGGCAGAACACTGATGATGATGATGCCTTTTAAAGAATTTCATTTGTTGATCCGAAATATTATTCGGGCGTTTATTCGAGAAGACATTTTCATATTACTTAAGTAAGGCCATCAGCCGTTTCTCTAATTCCTTGTCCTTTAAAAGGAATAATTTAAACCTTATTATTGAGAAGTTACTTCGGCCCTCAGCAGTTTACTTAAGTAAGGCCATCAGCCGTTTCTCTAATTCCTTGTCCTTTAAAAGGAATAATTTAAACCTTATTATTGAGAAGTTACTTCGGCCCTCAGCAGTGAATTGATCCTTGTTGTTTTAAAGAGAAAATGTGCATTTTGTTTTCGAGGAACAAAGTTGTGTGTCCCTGTGTAACTAACAGTAACTGATCTTGGCCCCTTTCTACAACCTGATCCTCTCTGTCCTGCGAAACCAGATTTCAAGACATTATACAGAAACAGTCCTTCCTGTCGCTGCAGTTTCGTCAGACTGCTACCTTATATTCTTCATTCCAGTGTATTTTTCCAAACAGGCGGATAGCCCATCAGCTGGCCGGGGTGGGGGGCTGCAGTACGCTTCTGCCGGTCCTGCGGCCGTGTGGACAGGCGGCTACTTGGTGGTGGTCCCCGCACACTCAGGCCGCTCCACTCGGCCACAGATGGTCCCCCCCCCCCCCCCCTCCCACTGCCATCCCATCCTCGCCCCTCCCCACACGACCCTCGCTGCCAGCCTTCCAGCCGACCACCCACTTCCGGCGGGCTTTCCGGGCGCCGCGCATTCCGGTCGAACCGTTTCCGGCGCCTCGCACTCTTCAGTAAGCAGGCTCTCGGCCAGCGCCGGTCGAGTGCGACCGCTGCTGCCTGTGGAGGGGGGCGACGCCACACGGCCACTACTTGCAGCCACTGCGGCGGCCGGCGGCTTCTGTCCCCTCCACTAGGCTTCACACTGCACTGCTCCAGTGTGCGACTGTTTCCATTTCCCTCAGCAGCCTCCGTAGCCGACACTACCTGCTCACTTGAACAATAGAAGGAGCATCACAACAAACACCGAAGCCAGACTCTGATGAAAGTGTTTACGAGGTGCGACAGTAAAGTAATGAGATGTGGCAACCCTGCAGGCTTGCGTTGGGCACAATATCTGTGACCATGATCTATAAGCTGCTTCTAGTACAAGCGGCACATCGATGCAACTGTTCAGTCGTGAGTTGTGCTGTAATAAGTTAACACGTGTTTGTGTCTCTAGCCACGGAAATGGAACTGCATAATATTGCGCAACGGTATGCCATTTCATTTCGCGTTGAATTTGGTGTAAACGCGACAACTTACAGTAACCTTCAGAAGGCTTTTGGAGAGGAGGTTATATCAAGAGCTTAAGTTTTTCGCTGACATAAAATGTTTAGTGAAGGCATAACGAATGTTGAAGATGAAAACTGCAGTGGATGACCATCAACTTCACAGACGGAGGTCAACTTGGCCAGGATGCGTGAACTTGTACGACCTGATCAGAGATTGTGGTGTCACCGCCAGACACCACACTTGCTAGGTGGTAGCTTAAATCGGCCGCGGTCCATTTAGTACATGTCGGACCCGCGTGTCGCCACTGTGTGATCGCAGACCGAGCACCACCACAAGGCAGGTCTCGAGATACGGACTAGCACTCGCCCCAGTTGTACGACGACTTTGCTAGCGACTATACTGACGAAGCCCTTCTCTCATTTGCCGAGAGACAGTTAGAATAGCCTTCAGCTAAGTCCATGGCTACGACCTAGCAAGGCGCCATTAGCCTTACATAGTTTGATAGTTATCGTATGAAATGTCTCATCAAGAATGCTGTATTCACAACAAGGATAAATAAAAGTTAAGTATTCGAGGAGCCGCATACTTTTCTTATCAGCATTCAATACTTATCCTGTTCCAGAATTCACGCCCGGCTGCGTTAGATAGTGTGCATTTCGGCCTCCTCTATCTACAAGGTGTTGGCACATTTGCCAACACATCAGAGATTATCCATGAAAATGATTGCGGAAGAACTGGACATCAATCGAGAAATGGTTCGTCTGATAGTAACTGAAGATCTTGGTATGAGAAAGATTTGTGCAAAAGGTCTCCAAAAAGCTCGCACCAGAACAGCGAGAAACACGGAAAAATGTGGCAACCGATCTGTTAGAGCAAACGGAAATCAGTCCGGAATTGTTGAGCCGTGTTACCACTGGTGATGAAAGTTGTTTTTTTCAGTACGATCCAGAGACAAAACGCCAAAGTTCGCAATTGTGCTCAAAGGGATCACCCAGACAAAAAGAAAGTCAAAAGTGAAATGCATGCTTGTGTGTTTCTTTGATTCCAAGGGAATTGTTCATCAATTGTTTATCAACTCCACTGCTCAGTTCTTCTGGGTGTTTTAGTACAATTACACTGCCGACACACCGTGCAGAGGATGACGCAAACAGAATCAAATGGGACAACAAGCCTTATGAACCGACTCTACAGAGACGTTTCAACCTTTTCAAATGGCCTTCCTCGGGCCTTTCTGCCTCCACTGATTCACAGAATGCTGTTTGTGGTCATCTTTCCTTTACCATCCTAATTAGCTTTTGACTATTAGCATCTATTAGCTTTTGACTATAGGTTTGCCAGTTTCTTTCTTTATTTTCTTATTATCCTCCATTTCTGTGAGTGGGTGTCCCTCTTGGGCCACGTAGCGTCCTTAATATACTTCTCTCGACGACTACCAGTCTTTGGTTATCTGTTTTCTTAACGTGAATGTTTCAGAGTGTAATATTATTGGGATTTCCGTCGTATGAAAGCTGTGAGTACCCTTGGAAAGGCATTCACCAATCTGTAAATGATCGACTTATGAGATGAGACCTATTCTTTGAAAGACATTTGTTTTATACAATTTACGTAACTGTAAAGATGCGCATCTAGCGTGGACGCTAATATATCGACTGCGCAGTCAAAGAAACATTTTAACGGAAGCTGAACTGAACGTTCCGCTTCGATCTAAATAAAAGATAACAGTAAAAACTATTGTAGATCTTCAGATTTTATCGTACTTCTGCTTGTAATGTGAAAGCGTAAAGAAGGTCGTCTTCAAGCCATAAAAATGAGCGGTCTTGCCAGCGTGCAGACAACATAATTAATTAATAAAATTCGAGTAATTTATGTTCGATACAGTAAAGCGGCAGGTTATTGTTATGAAAGTGTTGAACGGTGCAAGAATTTTCTTGAAGGAAGGAGAAAAGTAATTATTGTAATTTGTGACAGAAACGTGAACCAAGGAGCTAGCACAGGACAGGATGAAATCTGATCGCACCATACAGTTAGAAAAGTACTTATGTAAGTTTTACTGTTTATAAATAAGCCCTAATTGCTTGTGAGAATTGTTTGAATATATATAGTGTTTACCAGATTTCTTATTCCATTCTTTTCCTTTATACTTTTTTACCTCCATGTCATATTATTTTTTTAAATATCAAACAGCCTTTACTACAGCAGAGAATACTGCAGCATCCAGGTCGTAGACAGAAGGCCGCCCCTTGTCTTCTATACAACTCATAGCTGCCCAATGTATTAATGATTTCATTTGCAAATGCAATATTTTTTTATTGTTCATTGTTAAAAGGTCCCTTAGGTGATTATAATTTTCATACCAATTACGTAAAGAAATCCGGGTTGTTCTTCTCCAAATAATAGAAGCCTTTGCGTAATCAAAAACTAGCCTCCTTCTGACAACGATCAGGAGCCGACCAGAAGACGGACGTCTTAACCACTTTCGTGTTTCCTGTGGCAAACCTGTGCTAAACTGGGAACACGACATTCTAGTATGAAACACAATATATATGTATAATTATCAGATTAAAATTGAAAGAATTGAAATATATTTAACTTATTTGTTTTTTCTTTTATCATACTAGAAGAGTCTTATAGAGCTAGAGCGAGAATTGCACTCAGGTATAGTCTCATTTCGAAACGTCTAGAAACTGCTCTACTCCACATCCCGTAAGCCAAAATATCATCTATTCGCCGCTGCAATCCTTCTCTTTATCTCAGTTTCCACTCTATTCTGCACGCTAAAAGTGCTTCCCAAATATTTATATATTTCATCATCTCTTTGATCACTGGGTACCATTCTGAGGATCAAGACATCAGTTTTCTCCTCTTTAACTTGTAACTCCGCTTTCCTTGCAATACTTCAGTAGGAACTTGTCATGAGCTGCAAGTCATCGTTGCTACCACCTATTAGAACATCATCGGCCGAATATGCATGCCGATTTATTGTGATATTACCCAGTTTCTTTCCAGATTGGTTTAATGTTTTGTGTTCTCTGTCTATCTTTACTAAACATAAAATAAAAAGTATCGGAGATAGTACGTCACCTCGTCTAAGAGATGGATAAAGTGGAGATATGAAGGGTAATATTCACATAACTACTAGCAAAACCATGTACCTGGTTTTTGGGCCGGAATGTACTAATGTTTCTCAGCCTTCTACAGATGCATGCAGTGAAAGTTTGAAGATAAATTTTGACTAATAACAGCTCATGCGAAGCATATAATCAACGACTCTTCGTACAGTCTACAGGAGAGTGAAGTGGAAACATACGCAAGTTTACGGTAGACTAAGAAAGCTACATTATTGTGATTCACAAACAATCCATATCAACACATACTACCCTGGGATTTACAGGGCACTGACAAATCAGCAGTACATAAACAGGATTAAAATTAAGCAACGTGAAGTCAGATGGAAGAGCATTTCGACGAATTTTACTGTTAGAAGTACCTGGTATTAGGTAGTAAGTGATGTGATGGTAACTACCTGAAAATTGAGAACTATACATTTACAAAGAGAAAAATCGATCCAAAATGCTGTATTTTAAAACTGTAGTGGAGATATATCTTTCTTCAAATGTATTGCGGCTCTGGTGCCCATTAGAAAAATGTTGAACTTTCAACTTTTGTAGCACTGACAAATATTTTTACTATTAAAATGAGAGAACATATATCATATATTAAGTTGTGTAAATCGGTGGAGACAAAGAACTGACTACAAGCTGAATCGTATTGATTAACTGCAGAGGTGCAACATAATAAAAGAACTACTGACTGCACCACAAGCGTGGTCTTTTCCTGAAGCTAAAAGAACATTAAACTACTACCTCGCAGCCTTTCAGTTACAGTACACAGTCGACTAAAAAGAAAAATCCCTATATGACTTCAGGACATACCTATGAGAAACATACGTATGAGATTTACACAACTGAATAAGGGTATATATTTGTAATTCAAAAAACCGAACACAAAATTTCCTTGCAGGAGCATTCCAAAATGCATAACTCTGGAAAAGTATACAGGCACAGAAGAATGATGAACTGATAAAACAAACGGCAAATTTCTTTTCTATTTAACGTTTTTACTCCGTAATTTGTTTTTGTTACAGTGCCTGTAATGGTGTAATTACAAAAGAGCTGCAAAGCATGAGACAAATGAACATAAACTATACTGTTGAGAATGAAGTAGTAAATCCGACTCCTACAACACGAAGCTACAGACTTAAGCATTCAATAAAGACAGGATCGAAAATTAGTTCGAGACTTCTGCACCTTTAAAAAAATGTGTGGGAAAGACTGAAAACACGTAAGGTACGAAGAAGTCTGCTTCCTTTCAATAATCCCGATATCACAAGTCGAAACTGAAAAAGAAATGAGATTTGAAAGAAGTGGCTAGAAGAAAATGGTTGCTGGAGATCAATACTTACACGTTCTAGTGCCGATTGGAGATTGGCATTGTATTTATTAATTGAAACCTATACTGTTGAGAATGAAGTAGTAAATCCGACTCCTACAACACGAAGCTACAGACTTAAGCATTCAATAAAGACAGGATTGAAAATTAGTTCGAGACTTCTGCACCTTTAAAAAAATGTGTGGGAAAGACTGAAAACACGTAAGGTACGAAGAAGTCTGCTTCCTTTCAATAATCCCGATATCACAAGTCGAAACTGAAAAAGAAATGAGATTTGAAAGAAGTGGCTAGATGAAAATAGATGCTGGAAATTAATACTTACACGTTCTAGTGCCGATTGGAGATTGGCTTTGTATTTATTAATTGAAATCTAAATTTATGTGCACTTGGGTGTGGCATTTTCATACCACGAAGCGATGTAGTAGCGCCAGCTGCAAGGACTTAATTATATTTATCACTGAAGTTTACTTGGAGAAACAAAAGTTTTTTGGACCACAGATATTACAATGAAATAGATTAATAACACAACCCATATCAGTAACGAAGAACTCTCTCGGTCATTACGACTGATTCAATAATTTTTAGTATGAGACAAATGTAACTGTCAGGTGGAATTTGACGGAAGGGCCTATTACGCGGCAGTCGGTATTTACTTTTTAATTATCCTGATTTGTTAGAACAGTGACCGTGAATGAATGTGACTACCCAAAACCTTCTTATAACAAAATGCCAAGTACACTCGGTAATAATACACACTAGTGGCCATTAAAATTGCTACACCACGAATATGACGTGCTACAGACGCGAAATTGAACCGACGGGAAGAAGATGCTGTGATATGCAAAAATTAGCTTTTCAGAGCATTCACACAAGGTTGGCGCCGGTGGCGACGCCTACAACGTGCTGACATAAGAAAAGTTTCCAACCGATTTCTCAAACACAAACAGCAGTTGACCGGCGTAGTCTGTTGAAACGTTGTTGTGATGCCTCGTATAAGGAGGAGAAATGCGTACCATCACGTTTCCGACTTTGATAAAGGACGGATTGTACCCTATCGCGATTACCGTCTATCGTATGACGACATTGCTGCTCGTGTTGGTCGAGATCCAATGACTGTTAACAGAATACGGAATCGGTGGGTTCAAGAAGCTAATACGGAACGCCGTGCTGGATCCCAACAGCCTCGTATCACTAGCAGTCGAGATGACAGGCATCATATCCGCATGGCTATAACGGATCGTGCAGCCACGTCTCGATCCCTGAGTCAACAGATGGGGACGTTTGCAAGACAACAACTATCTGCACGAACAGTTCGACGACGTTTACAGCAGCATGGACTATCAATTCACGGACGATGGCTGCGGTTAACCTTGACCCTGCATCACAGACAGGAGCGCCTGCGATGGTGTACTCAACGACGAGTCTGGGTGCACGAATGGCAAAACGTCATTTTTTCGGATGAATTCAGGTTCTGTTTACAGCATCGTGATAGTCGCATCCGTGTTTGCCGACATCGCGGTGAACGCACATTGGAAGCGTGTATTCGTCATCGCCATACTGGCGTATCACCCGGCGTGATGGTATGGGATGCCATTGGTTACTCGTCTCGGTCACCTCTTGTTCGCATTGACGGCACTTTGAACAGTGGACGTTACATTTCAGATGTGTTACGACCCGTGGCTCTACCCTTCATTCGATCCCTGCGAAACCCTACATTTGAGCAGGATAATGCACGCCTGCATGTTGCTGGTCCTGTACGGGCCTTTCTGGATACAGAAAATGTTCGCCTGCTGCCCTGGCCAGCACATTCTCCAGATCTCTCACCAACTGAAGACCTCTGGTCTATGGTGGCCGAGCAACTGACTCGTCACAATAGGCCAGTTACTACTCTTGATGAACTGTGGTATCGTGTTGAAGCTGCATGGGCAGCTGTACCTGTACACGCCGTGAGAATGTAATTACATGTCAGTTCTAGAATAATATATTTGTCCAATGAATACCCATTGCTCATCTGCATTTCTTCTTGGTGTAGCAATTTCAATGGCCAGTAGCGTATTTCAGCTTTACGTGCACGTACTGATAATCTGAAATTACAAAGAAATGAAACAATTGGAAGGTAGTATTATACTACAGCAACGAATCCAATAGCAACCGAACGTCGCAGTAATTTTGGTAATCACTCCACAACCTTACATTCAAAGTATACTACTAACTGTGAAATATTAACATAAATATTTTCACGGATGATGCTGCCCGGTTAATAAGTCTTTTAATTCACTGCAATTGGTGAACGGTACGTTCTTAAGGAAATTCATTCGTAAGAAAGTTCATTCTTTAGAGCCAAAATATTTTATGACGATCTGTTGTAAAAAAAAAAAAAAAAAAAAAAAAAAAAAAAAAAAATAGAACCATATTTTTGCACCATATTGAAGTCTTGAATTTCAGAACGAGAACTAAAATAAGTATCGAGAAACAACACTTCACGAACAATAGTCCTTAGCTCTGTTGTCCCCGTAGACGTCGTGTTTCGTTGCGGAAAAACAACTTCCATATTCTCCATCATTCCGCCTGTTGGAAGCTTACGTTAACTACACTGAAGTGACGAAACTCATGGGACGCCAAATAACACCATGTCGGACCTCCTTTTGTATGGTGTATGCAGCAGCTGGACGTGGCGTGAACAAGTCGTTGGAAGTCCCTTGCAGAAATACTGTGCCATGCTGCCTCCATAGTCGTGCATAACTTTGAAAGTGTTGGCAGTTCATGACTTTCTGCGAAAACTGATCTCTCGATTACGTCCCATAAATGTTCGATGCTATACATGCCGGGTGGTTTAGGTGGACAAATCATTCGCTCGAATAGTTCACAATGTTCTTCAAACCACTCGCGAACAAGTATGGCCCGGTAACATGGCGCATTGTTATCCATAAAAATTCCATCGTTGTTTGGGAACATGAAATCAATGCAAGGCTGCAAACGGTCCCCAAGTAGCCGAACATAGCCATATCTTGTCAATGATCGGTTCTGCTGTACAAGAGGAACCAGTCCGTTCCATGTAAACGCTGCCCACTCCATAATGGAGCCAGCACCATCTTCCACAGCGCCTTGTGGACAACCTGGGTCAGTGTCTTCGTGCGGTCTGCGTCACACTCGAAACCTACCATCAGCTCTTAGCAACTGAAATCGGGACCCGTCATACTAGGTCACGATTTTCTACTCATCCATGGTGGATCCAATACGATGACGAGCCCATAAGAGGCGCTGCAGGCAATGTAGTCGGACGCCTGCTGCCATAACCCACTAATCCCAAATTTCGCCTCGCTATCCTAACAGATACGATCGTCGTATGCCCGAAACTGATGTCTGCTGTTACGTATTTCACGAAGTGTTGCTCGTCTGTTAGATCTGACAACTCTATGCAAACGCCACTGCTATCGGCCGTTAAGTGAATGGGATCGGCCATTGCGTTGTCAGTGGTGGGAGGTAATGCTTGAAATTTGATATTGTCGGCAGACTCTTCATGCTGTGGATTGCAGAATACTGAATCGCCTAATGATTTTCGAAAAGGAACGTCCCATGCGTTAATCTCCAAGTACCACTCCACGTTCAAAGCCTGAAAATACCCGTCGTGCGGTCATAATGACGTAGGGAAACCTATTCACAAGAATCACCTGAGGACAAATGACAGCTCCGGCAACGCACTGCCCTTTCGTACCTCGTGCACGCATTACTACAGCCAGCTCTGTAAGTGCATATTGCTGTCCTACGACCTTTGTCGCCTCAGTGTATTTCATAGTAGGCGACCTTCTTTTATAGAACTTCCATATCAGCTATCTCCTTCCGTTTTACGTCCATCAGCATAAAACACGTACACCTGCACTCAGAAGACGCATCAACAAGAGATGGGCACAGACTGTTCGATGCTGTTACGGTAAATAAAGTTTCTGTCTAACCACTGCAGTTCTCTTACAGATATTATAAAATATCTTAGATATTTGCACATTGTACGTTTCGTGTGTTGTTTAAGTTTTGAAAGAACGTATTCCAAAAAAATATTATTTGCAAATGATAAATACTCTTACAGAAAACTGACAACATTGATGCAAACAGTTCCTTCCGCTATCAATAGATGACGTTATTTGTAACATTAAAAAAAACGTTGGATCATACTTTTAGACACATCTGATCGGTTTCAGAAGGAGGTTTCTACTCTGCAGCGGAGTGTGTGATGATATGAAACTTCCTGGCACATTAAAACTGTGTGCCGGACCGAGACTCGAACTCGGGACATTTGCTTCTTGCGGGTAAGTACCAACTGAGTTACCCAAGCACGACTCACGAGCCGTTTTCACAGCTTTACTTCCACCATTACCTCGTCCCCTACCTTCCAAACTTCACTCCCGAGTTCGAGTCTCGGTCCAGCACACTATTTCAATTTGCCAGGAAGTTTCATATCAGCGTACAATCCGCTGCAGAGTGAAAATCTCATTCTGGAAACATCTCCCAGGCTGTGGCAAAGCCACGTCTCCGCAATATCCTTTCTTCCAGTAGTACTAGTGCTGCAAGTTCCATAGGAGAGCTCCTGAAGTTTGGAAGGCAGGGGACGAGGTACTGGGAGCTGTGAGGACGGGTCATGAGTCGTGGTTGGGTACCTCAGTTGGTTCCGGCACGGTAGCTCAGCGTGTTCGGTCAGAGAACTCAGTTGAGGGATCAACAACAAATTTCATCGCATGTCATGTGACGTCCGCTACGACCAAAACCAACGAACCAAATTAAAAAAAGAATAGTTCGTAGAGCACTCGCCCGAGAAAGGAGAAAGTCCCGAGATCGAGCCTCGGTGCGGCACACAATTTTAATTTGCTCTGACTGGATTATTATTTGAAATTAAGAAATTCACGAACGAAAATTATGTTGTCTTTATATTTCGAAAATAAGTGTTTCAGATTGTATGTCACTGTCTGAACTGTTTCGTTACAAGCTGTAGCGCAAGTAACTTTCCGGATGAAGATAGATCCTCGGGCAGCGTGGCTATACGTGTTCCGGAGTCGGCTGGCAACTTATCCTACCGTGGATGCGATGACTGGTGTGTGTCTTTGTCTGTGGCCAGACCTGACTATCTGGTGCCAGTGGCAGCGATGCTCCGAAGACAAGCCGCATCAGCGGTCTCATCACAGTGTCCACTTTGCTGTCTGAAATTAAAGTCTCTGCTCTCGAACATCGTGGGGAAGTGACTTCACTTCAGTCTCGAAGTCAGCTCCCCCCCCCCCCCCCCCCCCCCCCAGTACGATAGCTCTGCTCGCGTTCTACAGATCTTGCCATGTTCACGTTCCTCTGCTGACGAATCAAACTACATTTTTCTATACTATTTCCTACCGCCTACAGTTCCCAAAGCAGAAAGACCGCACACACCCGCAGAGAGAGCTATTCCTCGCTTGGCGAACTCTATGTTGCCCGTTCACTGTGTGATGTGGATGAGTCCACTTCTCGTTGTTGCATTTACATTTGCAGTCAGCAGCCTCTGCACGTTGTTTGTCCGCCACAGTGTCAGGCGGCTATTCCACACTGAGTTGGCACATATACAGATGGCGGTGGTATCTTTCACACAATGTATAACAGAGGAGTCAATTGGCAGAGCTGTCGTTTGTACTAGTCGCATGGGACATTCAGTTTCGGAAATCGTTAGGGAATTCAGTATACCGAGATCCATAGTGTCAAGAGCGTGCTGAAACCACCACAGACAATGCAGTGGTATAAGTCCTTCACGTAACGACAGAGAGCAATGGTGGTTGCCTAGAGTTGTCAGTGCTAACAGACAAGGAATACTGTGTGAAATAACCCCAGAAATCAATGCGGGGTGTACGACGAACATATCCATCGCGACAAAGCCATGACATTTGGCTTTAATGGGGTATGACAGCACATGACCGACGAGAATGCGTTTGCTAACAGCTCGACATCGCCCGCAGTGCCTATCCTGGGCCAAAGGACATATCGGTGAGGCTCTAGACGACTGGAAAACCGTGGCCTCGTCACATGGTTCCCGATTTCAGCTGCTAAGAGACGATGCCAGGGTTCGAATGTGACACAGACCCCATGAAGCAATGGACCTATTAAGTTTCCTTTAATTTACGTCTATGGTCACACCTTTTTGCTTAACACATTATCGGTTTCGGTCTTTAATGACCATCATCAGATCTGTTTCATAAAGACAAAGTCCTAATGTCTTTATGAAACAGATCTGGTGATGGTTTTCGCGACGATGTTGCAGCTTGTGAAACCAATGGACCTAAGTTGGCAACAATGCACTGTGAAAATTGTTGTCAGCTATGTTGGACATTGAATGGAGTGGTTCCTCTGGTCCAGGTGAACATATCATTGTCTGGGATCGGCTACATTCGACTACTTGGAGACCATCTGTAGCCAGTCCCAAACAACGATGGCATTTTTATGGATGACAGTGCATCATGTCTCCATGTCGCATTTGTTAGCGCTTGGTTTGAGGAATATTCTGGACATCTCGAGAGAATGATATGGCCACCCAGATCGCCCGACATGAATCTTATAGAATATTAATGGGACGTAATCGAGAGGTCAGTTGGTGCGCAAAATCCTGTACTGGCAACACTTACACAGTTATGGAGAGCAATAGGACGCGGTGGGGGGGGGGGGGGGGGGGGGGGGGGGCATGGACCAATATTTCTCCAGGGGACTTCCAACGACGAGCCACGTCCAGCTGCCGCATTACACCGGGAAAGAGTAGGTCTGGCACGATACTAGGAACTATCCATGACTTTTTCCATACCAGTGTAGCAGGACAGCAGACCGAAATTCCCATTAGGCTAATACATTACCGCGTCTGTAGAGGATGTATCTACACTACTGGCCATTAAAATTGCTACACCAAGTAGAAATGCAGATGATAAATGGGTGTTCATTGGACAAATATATTATACTAGAACTGACATATGATTTAATTTTCACCCAATTTTGGTTCATAGATCCTGAGAAATCAGTACCCAGAACAACCACCTCTGGCCGTAATAACGGCTTTGATACGGCTGGGCATTGACTCGAACAGAGCTTGGACGGCGTGTACACGTACAGCTGCCCATGCAGCTTCAACACGATACCACAGTTCATCAAGAGTAGTGACTGGCGTATTCTCACGAGCCAGTTGCGCGGCCACCATTGACGAGACGTTTTCAATTGGTGAGAGATCTGGAGAATGTGCTGGCCAGGGCAGCAGTCGAACATTATCTGTATCCAGAAAGGCCTGTACAGCACCTGCAACATGTGGTCGTGCATTTTTTTTTTTTTTTTTTTTTTTTGGTCATCAGTTTACTGGCTGGTTTGATGCGGCCCGCCACGAATTCCTTTCCTGTGCTAACCTCTTCATCTCAGAGTAGCACTTGCAACCTACGTCCTCAGTTATTTGCTTGACGTATTCCAATCTCTGTCTTCCTCTACAGTTTTTGCCCTATACAGCTCCCTCTAGTACCATGGAAGTCATTCCCTCATGTCTTAGCAGATGTCCTATCATCCTGTCCCTTCTCCTTATCAGTGTTTTCCACATATTCCTTTCCTCTCCGATTCTGCGTAGAACCTCCTCATTCCTTACCTTATCAGTCCACCTAATTTTCAACATTCATCTGTAGCACCACATCTCAAATGCTTCGATTCTCTTCTGTTCCGGTTTTCCCACAGTCCATGTTTCACTACCATACAATGCTGTACTCCAGACGTACATCCTCAGAAATTTCTTCCTCAAATTAAGGCCGGTATTTGATATTAGTAGACTTCTCTTGGCCAGAAATGCCTTTTTTGCCATAGCGAGTCTGCTTTTGATGTCCTCCTTGCTCCGTCCGTCATTGGTTATTTTACTGCCTAGGTAGCAGAATTCCTTAACTTCATTGACTTCGTGACCATCAATCCTGATGTTTTCTCGCTGTTCTCATTTCTACTACTTCTCATTACCTTCATCTTTCTCCGATTTACTCTCAAACCATACTGTGTATTCATTAGACTGTTCATTCCGTTCAGCAGATCATTTAATTCTTCTTCACTTCCACTCATGACAGCAATGTCATCAGCGAATCGTATCATTGATATCCTTTCATCTTGTATTTTAATTCCACTCCTGAACCTTTCTTTTATTTCCATCATTGCTTCCTCGATGTACAGATTTGAGAGTAGGGGCGAAAGGCTACAGCCTTGTCTTACACCCTTCTTAATACGAGCACGTCGTTCTTGATCGTCCACTCTTATTATTCCCTCTTGGTTGTTGTACATATTGTATATGACCCGTCTCTCCCTATAGCTTACCCCTACTTTTTTCAGAATCTCGAACAGCTTGCACCATTTTATATTGTCGAACGCTTTTTCCAGGTCGACAAATCCTATGAAAGTGTCTTGATTTTTCTTTAGCCTTGCTTCCATTATTAGCCGTAACGTCAGAATTGCCTCTCTCGTCCCTTTACTTTTCCTAAAGCCAAACTGATCGTCACCTAGCGCATTCTCAATTTTCTTTTCCATTCTTCTGTATTTATTCTTGTAAGCAGCTTCGATGCATGAGCTGTTAAGCTGATTGTGCGATAATTTTCGCACTTGTCAGCTCTTGCCGTCTTCGGAATTGTGTGGATGATGCATTTTCGAAAGTCGGTTGGTATGTCGCCAGACTCATATATTCTACACACCAACGTGAATAGTCGTTTTGTTGCCAATTCCCCCAATGATTTTAGAAATTCTGATGGAATGTTATCTATCCCTTCTGCCTTATTTCCCGTAAGTCCTCCAAAGCTCTTTTAAACTCCGATTCTAATACTGGATCCCCTATCTCTTCTAAATCGACTCGTGTTTCTTCTTCTAACACATCAGACAAATCGTCACCCTCATAGAGGCTTTCAATGTATTCTTTCCACCCATCTGCTCTCTCCTCTGCATTTAACAGTGGAATTCCCGTTGCACTCTTAATGTTACGACCGTTGCTTTTATTGTCACCAAAGGTTGTTTTGACTTTCCTGTATGCTGAGTCTGTCCTTCCGACAATCATATCTTTTTCGATGTCTTCACATTTTTCCTGCAGCCATTTCGTCTTAGCTTCCCTGCACTTCCTATTTATTTCATTCCTCAGCGACTTGTATTTCTGTATTCCTGATTTTCCCGGAACATGTTTGTACTTCCTCCTTTCATCAATCAGCTGAAGTATTTCTTCTGTTACCCATGGTTTCTTCGCAGCTACCTTCTTTGTACCTATGTTTTCCTTCCCAACTTCTGTGATGGTCCTTTTAAGAGATGTCCATTCCTCTTCAACTGTACTGCCTGATGCGCTATTCCTTATTGCTGTATCTATAGCGTTAGAGAACTTCAAACGTATCTCGTCATTCCTTAGTACTTCCGTATCCAACTTCTTTGCGTATTGATTCTTCCTGACTAATGTCTTGAACTTCAGCCTACTCTTCATCACTAATGTATTGTGATCTGAGTCTATATCTGCTCCTGGGTACGCCTTACAATCCAGTATCTGATTTCGGAATCTCTGTCTGACCATGATGTAATCTAATTGAAATCTTCCCGTATCTCTCGGCCTTTTCCAAGTATACCTCCTCCTCTTGTGATTCTTGAACAGGGTATTCGCTATTACTAGCTGAAACTTGTTACAGAACTCAATTAGTCTTTCTCCTCTTTCATTCCTTGTCCCAAGGCCATATTCCACTGTAACCTTTTCTTCTACTCCTTCCCCTACAACTGCATTCCAGTCGCCCATGACTATTAGATTTTCGTCCCCCTTTACATACTGCATTACCCTTTCAATATCCTCATACACTTTCTCTATCTGTTCATCTTCAGCTTGCGACGTCGGCATGTATACCTGAATTATCGTTGTCGGTGTTGGTCTGCTGTCGATTCTGATTAGAACAACCTGGTCACTGAACTGTTCACAGTAACACACCCTCTGCCCTACCTTCCTATTCATAACGAATCCTACACCTGCTATACCATTATCTGCTGCTGTTGATATTACCCGATACTCATCTGACCAGAAATCCTTGTCTTCCTTCCACTTCACTTCACTGACCCCTACTATATCTAGATTGAGCCTTTGCAGTTCCCTTTTCAGATTTTCTAGTTTCCCTACCACGTTCAAGCTTCTGACATTCCACGCCGCGACTCGTAGAACGTTATCCTTTCGATGATTATTCAATCTTTTTCTCATGGTAACCTCCCCCTTGGCAGTCCCCTCCCGGAGATCCGAATGGGGGACGGAGAGATCATCATGACACTTCTTCAATTACAGGCCACATGTCCTGTCGACACACGTTACGTGTCTTTAATTCAGTGGTTTCCATTGCCTTCTGCATCCTCATGTCGTTGATCATAGCTGATTCTTCCGCCTTTAGGGGCAATTTCCCACCCCTAGGACAAGAGAGTGCCCTGAACCTCTATCCGCTCCTCCGCCCTCTTTGACAAGGCTGTTGGCAGAATGAGGATGACTTCTTATGCCGGAAGTCTTCGGCCGCCAATGCTGATTATTTATCAAAATTTAGGCAGTGGCGGGGATCGAACCCGGGACCGAAGACGTTTTTGATTATGAATCAAAGACGCTACCCCCCCCTTTTTTTTTTTTTTTTTTTTTTTTTTTTTTGTTGTAGTGGACCGGTGGGGGCTCGGGGGGCAAAGTGGGCAGGGGTCGAAACCTGAGGCCTGGCCACAGTGTCCCCCTCACCATCACCGAGCCTGTGGTGCTTAGGGAAGTGGGAGAAACAGGAATCAACAGTAGTGGAAGGCGTTGTTATTTATTTATTTGCATGTGTTTTTGTAATATTCACTAATAGCATGAAATTATGGGAACACATATGCGAAAGAGAAAAGAAATATAAATTCTGGGTAAAGAAAAAGAAAGGAAAAAGGAAAAGCAAAAAGAAATAAAATCCGCGCAATCTGCGGCGCGCTCTCCCATCCGCGGAGGTCAGAAGTAGAATAGATCGTAGGCGGTTGAAACTCAGACACCACCGGGGGAGGAGGGGTGGGTGCCCTCTGTGCCAGGCACCCCCCAACTCAGTGGAGGTCTAACAAAGACCGCTCGAAGATAGTTAGCAAATAATGTTCGGTAACGTGGCGTGTTTTCGAGAGCTGCATGGGCTGTTCGTAAATAGGTCTAGAAGTCGAGGCGGGATTTAGGTCCCTCACGAAAGAGATAAGCGACCGCCCACCCTTTGACCCACGTAATGGCATGACATTTGGGAAAATGTCGGTCCTCCGGGTATAGAAACATTCGAGGCTCGACTGTGTCTGGTGGCACCCGGAGATAGCAGGCAATAATTTGCTGCACGAAGCGCCATACATCTTGCGATGAGGCGCATGTCAGACGGTGTTCATCAGTGTCCAGTTTCTGGCAAAGGAGACAAAGAGGGGATTCTGACAAGCTAATGTTGTGCAGGCGCTGCTTCGTGGCAAATTTCCTGTTGACTATTTGGTACCACAGTGCCCGGACGTTCGTAGGGAGGAAGGGCTGGTGGACGGTAGTCCACACTATGGGCCACTGGATGGAGGGGTGTTTGGTCTCCATCACATTCCGGGGAACACAGCGCAGCAACAGGCTGTAAAAATCCTTAGTCCTAGGTGGGCGTGTATCTGAGAGACTGGTATGTATGTAACTGTTGTCGACGAAAAAGGTCGAAATATGGGACAAATGAGGCACGGTATGGCCGACCGACACCGGTGGTGAGGTGGAAGCAGGTAGGAGGACCTCAAGCAAGCTGCGTGATAGAGATGTACCCTGGCCCATCCACTGTTTTCTCATACCCCTAGACCACGGGTACCAGTCGTGCATTATCCTGCTCAAATGTAGGGTTTCGCAGGGATCGAATGAAGGGTTGAACCACGGTCGTAACACATCTGAAATGTAGCGTCCATTGTTCAAAGTGACGTCAATGCGAACAAGAGGTGACCTAGACGTGTAACCAATTGCACCCCATACTATCACGCCGGGTGATGCGCCAGTATGGAGATGACGAATAAACGCTTCCAATGTGCGTTCACCGCGATGTCGCCAAACACGGATGCGACTATCACGATGCTGTAAACAGAACCTGGATTCATCTGAAAAAATGACGTTTTGCCATTCGTGCACCAAGGTTCATCGTTGAGTACACCATCGCAGGCACTCCTGTCTGTGATGCAGCGTCAAGCATAACCGCAGCCACGGTACCCGAGGTGATAGTTCATGCTGCTGCAAACGTTGTCGAACACTTTGTGCAGATGATTGTTGTCTTGCAAACGTCCCCATCTGTTGACTCAGGGATCGAGACGTGGCTGCACGATCCGCTAAAGCCATGTGGATAAGATGCATGTCATCTCGACTGCTAGAGATACTAGGCCGTTGAGATCCAGCACGGCGTTCCGTATTACCCTCCCGAACCCACCGATTCCATATTCTGCTAACAGTCATTGGATCTCGACAAACGCGAGCAGCAATGTCGCGATACGATAAACCGCAATCAAAATAGGCTACAATCCGACCTTTATCAAAGTCGGAAACATGATGGTACGCATTTGTCCTCCGTACACGAGGCACCACAACAACGTTTCACCAGGCAACGCCGGTGAACTGCTGTTTGTGTATGAGAAATCGGTTGGAAACTTTCCTCATGTCAGCACCTTGTAGGTGTCACCACCGGCGCCACCCTTCTGTGAATGCTCTGAAAAGCTAATCATTTGCATATCACAGCATCTTCTTCCTGTCGTAGCTGGTGTACCTGGTGTAGCAATTTTAATGGCCAGTAGTGTAGTTCTAATTAGTGCCTTCTGGGGACTGTGGGGAGGGGTTATTAGGTGAAGTTCTGTGTCACATCTAAATCTCCTGCTCTACAGGAGCTGTTTCACGTTACGGCTCTCCTATTCATTGCTCATGGTTTGCCTGCGAACCATGGTTTCATACACATCGTCAGTAAAGCCACTTGCTCGTCCATGGAGCATCGCAGTCAATCCTAGTTGCGAATGTATCAGTCTGTTGCAGCCTTTGTTGTAGTTGAACGAAAATCGTATATCATTGACTGAGGTAATCCGGAAAATGTTATCGAATCAAGCGTTAAGCAGCTGTACCATTGATTTCCGTACTGTAAAGCGAGAGATTTGAAAGTGAACCAGTCTTGAAACTTATTTTATATCCCAAATTCTTTATGACATAAGGTCCTTATCAGTGCTTTGTCTGCTAAGCTCCTTCTACACAGGAATGGCAGAACACCCAGCGTAACAAGCGTAACCGCTCGCTCATTTCGGTCGGTAAGTAACAGTATTAATTCATTCCTTCTTCTAACAAAACATTTCAGAAACATATTTCAATAATATTTCAATAAAAAGTATTTAAAATGACAAGGATAATAACTAAGAGTAAAGGTACTATAAGAAATTAAAGCTCAGCACCGTAGCTTGTTTTATGTTACATAAGCACGAAATATCCATTGTACGCTCTCTTGTGTTCTGTAAGAACCTCGTTCGTTAGAAGTCGATGTCATGTGCAGTTGTGAATTGGGAGTTGAAACAATATATCCGTATTATAAAATTGTGTTTTACCCGTTTTATTTCAAAACGTGAACTCGCTGTATGGTCCGCTTTGATTCCAGAGATCACAATCTTTTACCAAGTCTGATGAACCAGTTAAATAAATAGAAACTACTATTTTCGGAAATAGACTACAAATATTGACACATAAAATATATGGACAGTGAACAGCATTGAAGGGATAATAACTGAAATTTTTTTCCAAAATTTTAAAATAGCGTACATTACGCTAACCGGTAGTCAATTGTTTGAGTGAATTTCGAAGGGAATAACAGAATGTCTGGTTTCTCGGCCAATGATGCTACTGGTACAAAAATTGTTACACTTCATACGCTCATTAATTTACCTATTGCTACTATGCGGAGTAAGATAATTAAAATCAGAATCTTATTAATCCAGCTGGAAATAAATAGAGTTCTCAGTTTCGGAGTAGACTTGGATAATCATCGAACAGCTTGTTGTGTAGCCGTACATCGTGAGTTTTTCTACGACTCGCAAGCATTTTAAAGCATTTTTTCTTACGCTTCACCAAATTGGTAACGAAAGCCGTGTGTGTTTGGGTCGCGGTTCTCCACCAACTAGACGGACACCAGAGTGCCCACAAATACGATAGCTAACTTGTCATCTTCAGCAAGAAAGCAAGAACTTCATACGTAAATTTTCACTGCCGTACTACTGCTACGGCAAAACAAGAAAAGCATCCGGTGCACAAGTTAGAACGACGAGAGAACGATCCTAAATTAAATAGGAACAGACCATTTGAAATTACAATAGCCAGTAGTAATTACAAACGCAGCCCCACCACCGGCCCCGTCATGCAGCCGCTGAGGTATGCTGCTTCGTTCTCCCGCTTTGCACCATAATTACATCGTATCCTTCTTGCTCGCTCTCAGATGTGTTCTTCACTAACTAAATTGGAATCCATTGCATGCCGGTGGTAGACTGCGACTGTTGAATATTCAAAAGTAAAGAAGGACGGCAGTCTGCCACAGAATCCGTAATTTATATCAGATCTAGATTTCGAATATAGCATTGTCATCGTCGGTGCATTACGAGAGAGTGCGTGTAGGTATAACCATTTCACATGTTTATGCTCTGACATGGTTATATCTATATGACTCTTCAGGTAACGCATTGATGATGACGATATTGTGGTTGAAATCTATAACTGCACTAAATTACGGATTTTGGACTGACTGCTGTCCTCCTATACATTTGAATGTTTTTTAAATTCTTCCTTCTGTAGGAGTTCTTTAATAATTTATGTGTACAGTTAATTTTCACTGAACAAACATTGTCTTGGGTCCAAGTAAGCACTATACAGGGTGATCCATAGATCGTGACCGGGCCAAATATCTCACGAAATAAGCGTCAAACGAAAAAACTACAAAGAACGAAACTTGTCTAGCTTGAAGGGGGAAACCAGATGGCGCTATGGTTGGCCCTCTAGATGGCGCTGCCATAAGTCAAACGGATATCAACTGCGTTTCCTTAAATAGGAACCCCCACTTTTTATTACATATTCGCGTAGTACGTGAAGAAATATGAATGTTTTAGTTGGACCACTTTTTTCGCTTTGTGACAGATGGCGCTGTAATAGTCACAAACATATGGCTCACAATTTTAGACGAACAGTTGGTAACAGGTAGGTTTTCTAAATTCAAATACAGACTGTAGGTACGTTTGAACATTTTATTTCGGTTGTTCCACTGCGATACATGTACCTTTGTGAACTTATCATTTCTGAGAACGCATGCTGTTACAGCGTGATTACCTGTAAATACCACATTAATGCAATAAATTCTCAAAATGATGTCCGTCAACCTCAATGCAGTTGGCAACACTAGTAACGACATTCCTCTCAACAGGGAGTAGTTCGGCTTCCGTAATGTTCGCACATGCATTGACAATGCGCTGACGCATATTGTCAGGCGTCGTCGGTGGATCACGATTGCAAATATCCTTCAACTTTCCCCACAGAAAGAAATCCGGGGACGTCAGATCCGGTCAACGTACGAGCCATGGCTTCGACGAACAATCCACCTGTCATGAAATATGCTACTCAATACCGCTTCAATCGCACGCGAGCTATGTGCCGGACATCCATCATGTTGGAAGTACATCGCCATTCTCTCACGCAGTGAAACATCTTATAGTAACATCGGTAGAACATTACGTAGGAAATCAGTATACATTGCACCATTTAGATTGCCATCGATAAAATGGGGGCCAATTATCCTTCCTCCCATAATGCCGCACCATACATTAACCCGCCAAGGTCGCTGATGGTCCACTTGTAGAAGCCACCGTGGATTTTCCGTTGCCCAATAGTGCATATTATGCCGGTTGGTGAATGACGCTTCGTCACTAAATAGATCACGTGCAAAAAATCTGTCATCATCCCGTAATTTTTCTTGTGCCCAGTGGCAGAACTTTACACGACCCTCAACGTGTTCCTGGTGCATAGAAATATGGTACGGGTGCATTCGATATTGATGTAGCATTCTCAACACCAACCTTTTTGAGATTCCCGATTCTCGCGCAATTTGTCTGCTACTGATGTGCCGATTAGCAGCGACAGTAGCTAAAACATCTTCTTGGGCATCATCATTTGTTGCAGGTCGTGGTTTATGTTTCACACGTGGCTGAATTCTTGGTGGAAGATATAGTTTTCTTAATGCGTATGCTATTATTGTCTACAGAAATCAAGTAATTAATGAATAGACTGCACGAGCTACTGTAGGGTTCTTCGTACTGCGTGTTTTAGGCTTAAGGTAACTGCACTGTTATATAAAATATGTTTATTGACCGCCATAGCTTACATTAAAAATATAATTTTTGTTTCATTGTCATTTCTGTGCATTGGATTCGAAACCTGTTCATAGTTTACGAATATTGTAAAAAGTGTGGCTATAAAATAACGGGACTATTTATTTCAAACAGTGTATTTCAGAAACATACTTATTTATTATTGTTACCCTGAATATACTCCCCTCCACTATCCCTACAAGCTTCATGTGGTTTTTCTGTTGATGGAAACGGTGCTGAGAGTTTCCTTTGTGAGATTTTTGATGACTACTGCCGCTTATTCTTTCACTGCTTCAACGGAATGATATCTTGTTCCCTTGAATGTAGACTGAACTTTAGGAATAGATAAAAGTAACATGGTGCGAGGTGAGATCAATAAGGTGGGTAGTCTAACACTGGGATGGTGCACTTCACGAGAAACATTTTATCAAACAATACGGTATGAATCGGTGCATCGTCTTGATGCAGAACCTATGACTTGTTCTTCCACAATTTGTTTCTTTTTTTCCACGGAACCGAGCGAAAATCACAAAATAATAATTTTGATTAATAGCTTGGCTTTCAGGAACTCAGTGAAGAACATAGCTCCAAGAATAAAAATAAAAACAACAATCACCATCGCTTAGAATCTTGATTTGCTCATTCCAGCTTCTTTCACTGTTTGTGAAGTTGGACCCTTGCAGTGCATGGGCTGGTGGTTAGTTTCTGGATCCAAAGATTCATCGCATGTTACCATTCTTTCCAAGAAATTAAGAAAATTTTCAGTGGTATCTAAAGTGTCGGAGTATCAGCATAAAGATTTTCACGTGCTACTTTTTGTTAGACACTGGGAAATTTCGGGGCAGCTTTGGACACACTTGTATCATGTTGAATTGGTTATGCAAAATTTGCCTTACACATTATTTGTCGATTCCTACAGTTTCCGCAATCGATCGAATACCCAAACGACGGTGAGATCGAATCAGATTACTTACTTTCTTCGATATTTTCATATGTTTTTGATGATGAAGGGCGTCCTGGGCGTGAGTCATCGTCAGCTTCTTCTCAGACCATCTTGGATATGCTTGAACCACTCAAAAACTGGCATACTTCGCCGTTCGCTTAAAAGACATGTTTCAGTAGCAGTTTTTCTAAGTCTCACGTAAAAGTTCACAAAAATTCGTTGTTATATTATTGCGGTAATAATCTTTTTGTGACATAACAGGACAACAGCTCATAGACAAACGAAGATCACTCTCACACTGATTTGTCTACAGACACCAGAGATGCCGCATACGACTAAAAAGGCTTCACGCTCCACAGTTTTTGGTTGTGCATCTTTGGCGCAAGCCTTGACGTACATACTCTCTGACAGCATCAGTCCCGTTATTTTATTGCCACACCTCGTATGAGTTGCTTCTGTAATCTGTTGCACGCTCAGCATAATGCAACTTCAGTTTTCCTGCCTTAACCCAAGCTACGTGGGGGTTTTCGTTTAGATATTATTTATCCACTATTCAGTGGAATTAGCATCTGTAATCTCAATTTAAAATAAAGCTATGTACACTCATGTTCAGAAAAAGACACCTTAAACGACTAGAGACAGGACGTTAATTTTCACGGACCGTTTACTTTTGTATGTTCTGCTGAAATCATTAGCATCACAGTCACCTCGGTTCAGCATGTGTCCTGTTGCTTAGTAGGCACATGGTCCTCCATGCGCCTTGATAACTTGTTCCATGGGTGAGAGCATCGACACGTGTAAGGCGCGAATGGCGTCCATGAGTATACCCATCCACGCTGCATTCACCCGCTTCCAAAGTTCATCTGTTGTGGATGGTATTGGGTCACAGCGGTGCACCCGACGTTTCACAATATCCAACACATTTTCGATTGGCGACAAGTCTGGTGATCTGGCGGGGCAAGGCAAACGGCTGACATCCTGTAACTTCAACAATGACACGTGTGCGCCCAGAAACACGTGGTCGTGCATTGTCTTGCTGAAAAATGGCGTCTGGTGTGTTCTGCATAATGGGTATGACTACGGGTGACACGATATCATTCACGTAGGTCACACTGATCACTGTGCCCTTGACATGCACCGACTGTGATTTGTGGTTATACCCAATAGCTTCCCAAACCACAAGGCTTTGAGTTGGCGCTGTATGTCTTGTATGGATGCAGTCATTGTGATGCCGCTCCCTCTGTCTACGGCGAACCAAAATGCAGCCACCATGTTCAAACAAGGAAAATCTGGATTCCTCCGAACACACTACCTCATGCCATTTCTGTCCCTAGTGACGTCGTTCCATACATCATTGCCGTCTAGCATGTTTCTGTACATTCGACAAAGGAAGGAGGAGAAGTGGACGGCGCGCACGTAACCCATGCCGTAATGAACGGCGACGGACTGTCACACCTGATAGTGTACGATGTGTTGCACTGTTCCACTGTTGAGCCCGAGCCGAGGAGGACGCAAACCTTCCTCGTAATGCCATTCGGTTGAGGTGACCATCTTCTTGAGGGGGGCGGGCGATGTGACCGATCTCGTCGTGTTTTAGGGCCTTCCGTGGACTGTTCTGGGCACATCCATTGCACTGCCGAAACACTTGGTCCCACACGAGCAGCAGTTTCCCGGATGCATGCGTTACATTCTCTCAAGCCAGTAGTGCGCCCTCTTTCAAACTCACTGGTATGACGGTACGTTTCGCGCATACGTCTGCTCAAATCACACTGGTTCATTACCTTCGGTTTGCACCGACAACGAGAGCTGAAGGCACATTTTATTGATTGATTGTGTTGTGCCACCGTATCGATGTTGACCTTCAACCCGTGGGCCGATACGGTTCAAATGCTGATCATGTATGCAGAAAATACTAATGCACATGTTCTGTGAATATGGACGTCCTATCTGTAGTCGTTCAAGGTGTTACGTTTCTTCTGATCATGATCGTACATTGCTAAAGGTTTCTGTCGTTTAATGTTACAGATATTCCTGTCTATTGGGCACGAGTACAGTTGGTCATTCATCGGTAAAAGTTGTGCAGGCTTCAGAATTTAACATTAATTTTACTACTTGTGGTTGAAGCCAGCTGGGCCTTGTTCTTTAAATTTTATTTGCCCATCTTTTATCACTGCCCATTTATTTCAGAGTGCTTTTCTATTCTGGATCATTGCCTTTTCTAAACTGATAACTAAATTATTTTTCATGTTGAATTTTATATTGCGGAACACATATTAACGGTTTTTTCTTTCTGCATCAGTTCATATTGTGCTTTATTTAATGTATGTCGAAACACAACCACCGGAACGGAGTGAAATTCAACGGTTTGATATCGCACGTTAAATCGTACAGTTTCTAATTCTAAAATTGTGTTGCTCGTTTGGTTTCATACATGTTGAAAAATTACCGTCAAACCTCCTTGCCTAGGGACGCCAGGTGAAAATTGATGTCGTCAAGCCCTGAATGAAAATTGCGCAACGGATAACTGGGAAGGGGAGCTTGAGAGCGCTACCTAGAGAGCGTGCCCTTTCCGTACTATACTAGGCAAGGGGCTGGAGGGCTCACACGCTGATGTGTGGGTCCCTGCATTCTGTATCTTTTATTTTAAATAAATTCCTTTAACATGATTTCTTTGTGATTTTTGAGGTATGTTAAAGATTCATGACAGTTGATTACCTATTTATTTTAAACATTATAACTCGACTTTAGAGCGATTGCAGCAATTGTTTCAATTTACAGATATTACAATTTTACAACTTATAGCTCGGGTACATTATATACTAATCTGCGCGCACATTTCTACGGGTAAGACGGAATTGCGTTGGCCAAATGTATACCACCAAAGTCTCCCAATATTTTACATAGGACATTCACTATGTGAGGAGGATAACGGGCAAACTGTGGACCAGATACATTAACACAGGGCGTCCAATTCCGAAATTAAACGAGCACATTCATTTCCTTATACAATCCGAAGCTGTAAGTAAAAGAATTAGTACAAATATTCAAATACCTCTCTTCCGAGCGTGAACATTGAGACAGACGCACTGAGGACACGTCTGCTCACTTATCCGTCTTCTGTAACACTCCCCGAATATGGCGGGCACCCGGAGGTCTTGCTGGGCCCCGGTGGAGGAGATAGTCGAACCACTTGGCCGTGATCAACCTATCCCAAATCTTGTGACACTGGAAAGTCTTTGACTTTCACCTGCCTGTGCTGTCTCTGTGATCCCCTACCCAGGAGTAAGGTTGGCATTACTGTACTATAGAACTACTTCCCAACTAAGATTTGGCCGCGCTTTACGGAAAGGTGTGAGGAGGATTAGGAAAGTTCATGTGCAGATTCACATTCACGTACAAGAAATGCATAATACACGACACATATAAATACGTATTATGAAGCCTGACACATTTCTTTCCACCCGTCCACATGGGTTCTGTTGCACCCGCGGCCGGCCGCGTCGTGTAATAAAATTGGCTGCGGAGCCGCCTCCGTTTGTATTTTCTGGTGCGAGCGAGCAGCGAAACCTGCTGCTTATGGAGCGGAAACTACTCTACCGTTCCAATGTGAGTTTCTGATAATATTTGGAGGATCCTTTTAAAAAGAAAATTATCTTCTCTGCTTTAAATTCTATTGTGACCTGGCACCTTAACGCTCCCACCTCCTCGCTTGTTATAGCATTTCCAAAACTATCGTTGCACATCGTAAGAGTATTTGTACAGACCTTGCAGAATAGGCTATAATTATTTGAAATAACTGGAGACGAGGCGTAACGCGAATCTTTGCTCTAGGAAAACTTTTACGATCCAAATTTCGTACGACACGGGAAAAGGTTTGAGTACTATTAGGTGTGAACGCTTGCAAAAAGGAGCCGTTCGGTACGTCAAACATAATTAAGAAACCTCGGCCAGGAGGTATTACTGCGACAGCAAACAATTCAGCGCAAACTAATTAAAAAAGGGAAGGACGGGCTCGGCTGTCATTACTTACCGGTGGCGAAAGGCCACCCCTTCCGTCTTCACCCTCCACCCATCCCTCCCACCTCCCCTAGCTTCCAGGCCAGCCACCTTCAGCCTGCCACCTACCGACCGCTTCTTTTCTTCGCTCTCTCGGTGCCTTTCGCTTGCGATCGCCGCGCCGGCGACGAGTTGTAACTAACAACTCTAATTAAGTCGGGTGCCAGGTTGAAAGAAACGAAAAAACACAATCGATGCCGCGCCTCGAAAAGGTGACGGGCAATCTCGGGCTCTTTTTGCCTCCCTCCCCTCACCCTCCCCCCTCATCACTCGCCCCCTCTACCGTGCCCTGCACCTCCCCTCCGAGCCGCTGCCGTCGAGAAATTGCAGCTCAGATTCGCGGGGCGGAAAAGTTAAATACTCCTTGAAACTTGGCGCCTGCTTATTTTCCGCTTTTAATTCGCGTGACGCGTCCTTTCTGCGAAGTATTTCGTATTTCTTAACGAAGCAATCGTTTTTCTCCTCGCCTGTCTAACCGAATAGCGGCGATAATTAATAAGGAGTCCCCACTGAAAGGTAAACGCTGTAATTTATTCAGGGCGGGAGAATTCCACACCTTTTAAATTAAGATTTCTTTCGCACAAAGCTGGAATCTTGTATTCGCTCTGTTGTCGTGGATTTCCGCAGTTTCTGCAGACGCATTGCAGACGTCATACTGTCGATACACTATTCTCCGACACCTGTGTATCCAGGCTATTGTGTAGATCTTTAAAATGAAATTTTAAATTCGTGCTTATGCCAATTTACTGACTTCATAATAATTTTAACACTAGGATGTACGGAGTGCCACTAATCCTACTTCACGTCTTTGAAAAAGAGTTCTAAAATTTGGTGGCCAAATATTTGCGGTATAATGAGTCACCCTCATTTCGCCAGCAGACTCATCGAGGGAGGAATGACCCAGTGGTGCGAGTCTGCCATTAAGGACGGCGTTCATCCATGATCCACAATATGCATTTCCAGAAGGTAAGAGACACTGAGGCGTAGCGCTTTTATATCGCTCGGCTGTCTGGAGCCTGCGTATCGGGAGAAAGACTTGTGCGTGCACAGTGACAGATGGTTTGTAGCGGGTTCAGTTGAATACGTAGTTCTAATTTTCATCCACCAGAGTACGGTAGCGGACAGAGGCATTCAGGAAACAGGTCAAGAGAATGTTTTTGTGAATTTTTCTGTTTATTTTTTGAAGGCTTTTTTGCTTATTTATGTCTGTACAGTTTTGTATTTGTTTTTCAGAAGTTTGAATGATGCGTGAATGTGATCTAAAGTAAACATTTAGATAATTGTTATACTGACAAACGCTGTACGAACTGGCGTGAGATATTCTTAAGACAGTGTGGATGCAGATGACGGGGAATTTTGTATCATAATATGTTAAGTAACTTTATGGTGAAAGGAAAGCTTATTCGAGTGCAAAAGAAAACAGTTAACAACATAAAGTATTAATGAAATAACAGAATAATAAATATTTATTTAGAAAAAAGTAAAATTCGAAAGTGTATTAAATGTTGATTGGTTAGTCATGAAAAGCTTGGACTACCGCGGGAGAATAATATTTTTTTATTGGCCTTGAAGAAAACTGTCCCATCAGAACGAAGTATTCTTCGCGCATCTTTTCTCTTGGAGACAGAGAATGCCAATAGCAGTCTAAGTAGTCGGAGTCCAGCCTTTCAATGGTAAGGTGGTGTGTAGTATGAGCTCCAGAGAAAGTTATAGTTTGCAGGTTTCAGTTGTGCTAAATGCCTCAAAAGTGCTTTAAAGTGAAGAGAAATTTATTCCGGTGTATTTTTTAGAAAGAACGGATTTCTTAAGTAATTCTGTGTAAGAGAAAAGACAGTAATTCCGAATGGCATATTGAGCTGGTCGGTGACAAGGAACTGGAGTGAATTGGACCCTGATAACATTGACAGTATGGTGAGCATTTCCATTTAAGAACAATCCGTATTTAGTAGCTGTTTAGATTTCTGGAAATACGTTACCATTAACTTGCTAACGTGAAAGAAAGGATTTGTACACGGCTGTTTAAGGATTACCAGGGGCTAGGCAGTGAACTTGTAATTCTCATCTTCAAAATATATCGACATTTTGCCAGTATTTCCACCTTTCATTCAAAATTAAGACCTTCTCCCGACTTTTAAAATAGTTACGTTGTATGCAGTCTGGTGTAAGTCGCAGTGCCGTAGGTTTCTGCTCTGCTTTCCTACCGGCAATCTCCTGGGACGAGTTCACAGGCAGGTGCTGGTAAAAAGGACGAAAAGGAACTGCGCTGCGGCAACACTACAGCAGGAAAAGAATCAGTGACGTTCTACAAGGTACCGACTTTGATGTGGAGGTCATGCCGACTCCAGTGCCGTAGACAGTAGCCAGCTGCAGTAGGTTTCAGGGTTCTGGGACCATGGCGCGATCAGCACGTTAGAGGAGATCCCACAAAATCTCGATGGGTTCAAAATCGGGGTCTTTATTGGCCAGGGGAGTACAGAAAATCCATTCTGATGGTCTTCGAATCACACACTTACGCAGTCATCTGTGTGACACGTTGGATCTTCCTGCTGGTAGATACCATCGTGTCAAGACAAAAACGAACTGCATGTGGGTGGGAGGGGTGGGTGACCGCAAGGATAGGTGAATACTTCTGTTGATCTATTGTATCTTCCTGAACGACGAGATCAAGCAGGGAATGCTACGAAAACATTACCCGGGGCACAATGCTTTCTCGTCCGGTCTGGACCCTTATCTACATCTACATACATACTCGGCAGTCCACCACACGGTGCGTGGCGGAGGGTACCTCGTACCACAACTAGCATCTTCTCTACCTGTTCCACTCCCAAACAAAACGAGGGAAAAATGACTGCCTATATGCCTCTGTACGAGCCCTAACCTCTCTTATCTTATCTTTGTGGTCTTTCCGCGAAACATAAGTTGGCGGCAGTAAAATTGTACTGCAGTCAGCCTCAAATGCTGGTTCTCTGAATTTCCTCAGTAGCGATTCAAGAAAAGAACGCCTCCTTTCCTCTAGAGACTCCCACCCGAGTTCCTGAAGCATTTCCGTAACACTCGCGTGGTGATCAAACCTACCAATAACAAATCTAGCAGCCCGCCTCTGAATTGTTTCTACACTCCTGGAAATGGAAAAAAGAACACATTGACACCGGTGTGTCAGACCCACCATACTTGCTCCGGACACTGCGAGAGGGCTGTACAAGCAATGATCACACGCACGGCACAGCGGACACACCAGGAACCGCGGTGTTGGCCGTCGAATGGCGCTAGCTGCGCAGCATTTGTGCACCGCCGCCGTCAGTGTCAGCCAGTTTGCCGTGGCATACGGAGCTCCATCGCAGTCTTTAACACTGGTAGCATGCCGCGACAGCGTGGACGTGAACCGTATGTGCAGTTGACGGACTTTGAGCGAGGGCGTATAGTGGGCATGCGGGAGGCCGGGTGGACGTACCGCCGAATTGCTCAACACGTGGGGCGTGAGGTCTCCACAGTACATCGATGTTGTCGCCAGTGGTCGGCGGAAGGTGCACGTGTCCGTCGACCTGGGACCGAACCGCAGCGACGCACGGATGCACGCCAAGACCGTAGGATCCTACGCAGTGCCGTAGGGGACCGCACCGCCACTTCCCAGCAAATTAGGGACACTGTTGCTCCTGGGGTATCGGCGAGGACCATTCGCAACCGTCTCCATGAAGCTGGGCTACGGTCCCGCACACCGTTAGGCCGTCTTCCGCTCACGCCCCAACATCGTGCAGCCCGCCTCCAGTGGTGTCGCGACAGGCGTGAATGGAGGGACGAATGGAGACGTGTCGTCTTCAGCGATGAGAGTCGCTTCTGCCTTGGTGCCAATGATGGTCGTATGCGTGTTTGGCGCCGTGCAGGTGAGCGCCACAATCAGGACTGCATACGACCGAGGCACACAGGGCCAACACCCGGGGAGCGATCTCCTACACTGGCCGTCCACCACTGGTGATCGTCGAGGGGCACTGAATGGTGCACGGTACATCCAAACCGTCATCGAACCCATCGTTCTACCATTCCTAGACCGGCAAGGGAACTTGCTGTTCCAACAGGACAATGCACGTCCGCATGTATCCCGTGCCACCCAACGTGCTCTAGAAGGTGTAAGTCAACTACCCTGGCCAGCAAGATCTCCGGATCTGTCCCCCATTGAGCATGTTTGGGACTGGATGAAGCGTCGTCTCACGCGGTCTGCACGTCCGGCACGAACGCTGGTCCAACTGAGGCGCCAGGTGGAAATGGCATGGCAAGCCGTTCCACAGGACTACATCCAGCATCTCTACGATCGTCTCCATGGGAGAATAGCAGCCTGCATTGCTGGGAAAAGTGGATATACACTGTACTAGTGCCGACATTGTGCATTCTCTGTTGCCTGTGTCTATGTGCCTGTGGTTCTGTCAGTGTGATCATGTGATGTATCTGACCCCAGGAATGTGTCAATAAAGTTTCCCCTTCCTGGGACAATGAATTCACGGTATTCTTATTTCAATTTCCAGGAGTGTATGTCCTCCTTCAATCCGACCTGATAGGGATCCCAAACGCTCGATAAGTACTCAAGAATAGGCCGTATTAGTGTTCTATAAGTGATTTCCTTTACAGATGAACCACATCTTCCCAAAATTCTACCAATGAACCGAAGACGACTATCCGCCTTCCCCAAAACTGCCATTACATGCTTGTCCCACTTCATATCGCTCTGCAGTGTTACGCCCAAATATTTAATCGACGTGACTGTGTCAAGCGCCACACTGCTAATGGAGCATTCAAACATTACGGGATTCCTTTTGCTATTCATCTGCATTAATTTACATTTATCTATATTTAGAGTTAGCTGCCATTCGTTACACCAATCACAAATCCTGTCCAAGTCATCTTGTATCCTCTTACAGTCGCTCGAGGACGACACCTTCCCGTACACCCCAGCATCATCAGCAAACAGCCGCACATTGCTATCCACCCTATCCAAAAGATCATTTATGTAGATAGAAGACAACGGCGGACCCACCACGCTTCCCTGAGGCACTCCAGATGATACCCTCACCTCCGATGAACACTCAGAAGTGCCTCAACACTACCTGACATGGACTCGTCTAATGAAGTAGAGCTGGAGGGAATCGACGACACCATGCATCCTGCAGGGCTATCCTTAAATCCGTAAGAGTATGAGGGGGTGGAGATATCTTCAGAAGGGCACGTTGCAAGGCATCCCAGACATGCTCAGTGATGTTAATATCTAGGGAGTTTAGGGCCAGTGGGAGTTTTAAACTCAGAAAATTGATCCTGGAGCCACTATGTAGCAATTCTGGACGTGTGGGGTGTCGTATTGTCCCGCTGGAATTGCCCAAGTCAATCTGAACGCACAATGGACCTGAATGGATGCCGGTGATCAGACAAGATACTTACGTACGTGTCATCTGTCAAAGTCGTATCTAGACGTATCAACGGTCAATATCAATCCAACTGCACACGCCCCATACAATTACGGAACCTCCACCAACCTAAACAGTCCAATGCTGACATGCAGTGCCCATGGATTCATGAGGTTGACTCCATACTCGTAAACGTCCATCAGATCGATACAATTTCAAACGACACTCGTTCGACCATGCAACATGTTTCCAGTCATCAACAGTCCAATGTCGGTGTTGAAGGACCCAGGCGAGTCGTAGATCTTTGGGTCGTGGAGTCATCAAGGGTACCAAAATGGGCCTTCGGTTCCGAAAGCCAAAATCGATGATGTTTCTTTGAATGGTTCGGACGCTGACATTTGTTGATGGCGTAGCATTGAAATCTGCAGGAATTTGTGAAACCGTTGCAATTCTGTCACTTTGAACGATTCTCTTCAGTAGTCGTTGATCCCGTTCTTGCAGGAAATTTTTCCGGCGGCAACGATGTTGAAGATTTGACGTTTTAACGTATTCCTGTCATTTACGGTACACTCGTGAAACGGTAGTACGGGAAAATCCTCATTACATCGCTACCTCATATATGCATGTCCCACCCGCTATTGTAGCAGCAGTAACCGATCTAACAATTGCTCCAGACACTTGCTGTCTTATATAGGCGTTGCTGACCGCAGAAGCGTATTCTAACTGTTTATACATATCTATGTATGTGAATACGGATGCCTATACCAGTTTCTTTGACGCTTGAGCGTAGAAGTATTGCAGAACCGTAACGGCGTGAAATGCAAATTGCCAGACGAGGAAACCAACCGGCTCGTAAATGACGAGGTACAGAATTCTCGATAGTACGCCATTCTGCCGCTGTCGACTTCACAAACGTGCTGGTAAATGGTTTCGCAGAAAATGTCCGCGCCAGTTGCACTTCTCTTTTTATTTAAAAACACGACCGATTTCAGCACCGAAGTTCATTACTATTGTTATATGTAAGGCGTCCTGAGGGGCCACAGATAAATTTTTCTCCTTCTAATGGGACGCAGAACGGTTTAGTGAATGACGTACCCTCTGCCGCTGCCTAATCCTTCTTTATACAGGGCGATCTCGTGATTATGTTAGAGAACTTCAGGGGTGGTGGAGAAGGGTAGAGGTATCGATCTGAGGCACGGAACCCTGTTCCAGAAACATCTGAGTCAAAAGTCACAAGCGAAAATCTTTTTGATACCTCTAACATATGGCTCTGAGCACTATGGGACTTAATATCTGTGGTCATCAGTCCCCTAAAACTTAGAACTACTTAAACCTAACTAACCTAAGGACATCACACACATCCATGCCCGAGGCAAGATTCGAACCTGCGACCGTAGTGGTCACGCGATTCCAGATTAAAGCGCCTAGAACCGCACGGCCACACCGGCCGGCATATCTCTAACAGTTTACATGTACTGCTAATGTAGTTGCTAAGATTGTAGTATTAACAACTTGCAGAGGTGGTAGCTTGGACGAAATCAAGAAAAAACGGCTAGTAAACATGGGATTTAAAATGCATATCTTAAGAACTACAGCACTTTTTGATCTTCATTATTTTAAAACACGTTTGGTTCCATATTTTTGGTTCAGGTAAAATGGAGCCAAATAAGAAACATTTTCCAGCAAGAATGGGTTCTAAAATACATACCTTACGAGCTATGGAATTTCTTCAGTATACGTGTTTCACAGTATCGGAGATGAACAAATGTTCATAGCTCTTAAGGCAAGCAATTAGAAGCCCATGCTTACAGATATTCTTTTCCTCTTTTGGTCCACACGAGCACCACTGAAAGTTCCCTAACCTAGTATCTCAGCAATAACTGTACCAGTACATGTACACCACAGCCAAAGAACGTTTCTCTCACGGTCGTTTCCATACCAAGGCCCATTACCTCAAATTGATACATTTACCCTTCTTCACCATGCTTCACGGTTTGTAAATCCATCACAGTGTCATCCTGTACACACAACACAAATCATGTTACTTCTACCGACCTTCTGTAGCTGCACTGAAATTCTAATCATCACATTTCCAAGCTTCACACTAATATGGTGTTTACTGCATGCACCTTCATGGTGCTGCAGTTTCAATGACCAGCAATGTATTAGATTCTAACAGAATGATAATAACGGAGATAAATGTTAAGGATTGCCGTAGAATCGTTACTAAATGTAAATCGATCATTTTTTTTTCTCCTTAGAAACATTCATATTACACCCCAGTGGGTAATTACCCCAAACTGGGAACGGCCGCTCTGAACGCTTATTATGACTCCTGTGTTCTCCATAAAATAGAAATAGCCAGGGCTACCTACTATTGAGGCATGAAATAGCCTCCAGAGAAGGAGCACATGACAACATAGAAGAGTCCAGGGCTATCTACTACTGAGGCGTGAAATAGCATCCAGAGAAGGAGCACATGACAGGGACTATGTTATGCACCCGCCATATGTCTCACACACATACTTCCCGAGTGTACATTTCTCAGCAAAATGCGAGTATAAGAAGACACACCGCTCCACTCAGCAGGAAGTACCTGAAGACTATCTTCAGATATCACGAGGTCACTGTGACAGTGAGTGTGTGAGGACTCTTCCACTGGCCCCACAGAGAAGATTCAAATTCTGATATGCAAATGATGTTAGTCATCGTTCACTGTATTTAAGAGTGTATTACGGTTAACTACATATCACTGCAACTGAAATATGAACTATATTGCCATTCACAATTTTCCTACTCCTGTCAAGTATCGTAAAATTTGTGACAGTAAATAATTGTATATAGTTGTTAATCTACCTTTGTCACTGCTGTTATCGAGCCCTATTTGGCCCTGTAAATAATCTGTATAGTTACTGCGTGCAAGAAAGCCACCTCATAACCGGAATTACTTCGGTGGTAGAGTGGTTCCCTTCCAGTCACATAATTACATTTGACGCCAAGTGCATTTGTTGAATATAACTTTCATATTACGAAAACATAGCAGTTACTAAACGTTTTCTGGGATTTGCTGTCCTTTACTGACACAGTAGCCAGCCACTAGAAGCAGACCATATTGACTCGGCCTGAACGCCTGCGTCCATCCTGGGGCTCATCGGGGGAGCTGTGTTGAGCCACCGCCAAAAGAATTCAGGGCCAAGGGTTCTCCAGGGCTTCAATTAATGGACCTGCCGCCGCGGAAATATCGAGAAGGGGCGGTCGACGCCTCTTCCAGACGCCGCTGGAATTGCTTCCTAATCATCGGGTGGCTGTCCGTCCGCTGGAGGCGCTGGAAACCTCTCTCCTTCTCTCCAGAGAACCTGCCACTGCGCCCTCGTTCTGCAGGAATGAAGGAAGCTCGTGGGTTATCACACCTCCACCGTCACATCTACAGGCGGATGTGTACCTGCAGCACCACGCTGCTTGAGAGAGTTCTTTTATTAAAGTTCGCTGCATATCGATGGTGACAGTGAAGTATCTGCACCAAGCTCTTTGTCGGCGGTAGAGCCCGCGCATTGATACTTTAGGAAGCGCGGCAGAAGAGCGCAACATTGTCCATAGAACACTTTTGAGTCAGTCTTTGTGCAGTGAAGCTTGAAACACGTATGTAACGTAGCAGCGATGGTGAGGCACGTTATAATCTTTGACCAGAGAGCCTATAATCGTAGTTAGTCTGCGCTTGACCGCGCGAGTGTTGCGAGCAGTACGCTAGTAGTCGTCATGCAGAGCAGTCGGTCAGTAGTAGCAGCCCAGTGCGGTTGTATGATGTAGTCTGTCGGCAACACTGGTCAAGATGCTTAATGAGGTATATTGTTAATTAAGGTAATCATCAGATAATGTAAAGTTTATTTATTGTAATTAATTTCCAACAAGTGCCCCAATAATAATTTTGATTTCAAAAGCAATTTTACAAAAAAAATTTATTTAATTGAACTAATGATTTCGTTCCACTTCCCTTAAAGAAAAGTTTCAGTTAAATTACAAAAAAAAAGAATAATATTATTTGCAATGCAGTTCCTCCAAGCCGTGCGCAAGAATAAGAGCAGAAATTTGACTAGCAGTTACAATGAGGTAAGAATTTAATTCTGATTTTTGCACAGGGCCAAAGACCGATATTTCGGTTTAATTGAATTTTCATTATCACTGAGATTTTCTTGTCACTGAATGGACTTTCATTTTTTAGTGAGAAACTTATATTTGAGTCAGATTGCGATTCTCATTTTTTATTGTCATTAAATTTAATTGCTAGGGAGGTTACGTTTGGCTCCCATTCATTTATTATTTCTGTCTTTAAAATTTCGGTGGGGAGGTTACACTTGGCGACCCTGCCAGGATCGTATTTCGCTGAGAGTCTTTTGAACAACAGTCAGATATCTGCTCTTATTTGCTTAGATGTAATTAGGATTTGGCGCTACGCTTTTATTAACTTGTGACTTTCTTTCTACAGTTCAACGGCAATTCGTTGCTCTGTTGTATTTGTGTGTTGCTTTTGCATTGTGCTTATTTATTTTGTGAAGAATTGTGACTATTGTAAAAATGCTCGAAAGACTGTGAAGTGTATCGCGAGGTATTTTGAATGAAATTACCGACTTAAACAGCGTGACCGATAGTAATTATGACACGCAGTGTAATGATGACAATCCTGCGTTCACTGACAATCAATGCATTCCAACCACTAGTGATGACTTTTACCTTAATGATGAACAAACGAACCCAATTGTCTCGTCTGTTAATTTGACAATTGAACGCGGAACGCTCTATTGTAATGAGCGCTGCCCAGCTTAACACAACCGGTTTACTAAATTCACGTGACGAACAGACAAATTTGTCTAATGAAAATGGACAGTGTTCTGAAAGTACGACGGATCCATTTAATTCAGAAATAATGAGCGACAGTGTACATTCGACTGACAAACCTTTTTGTAAATCTCAAAATGACCAAATGGTCACACAAAGCGCGACAATTCCAGGTACACAATCAAACAGCAGAATGGAGTAGATAATGTTACATTGGGTCAAATTATGGCGATATTGATACAAAATAGTGAAGATAACAAACAATTTAAAGAGAATTTCAAACAACAGAACGAAAAACTCAAACAATACTTGAATGAAAAATTAGACAATAATAACGAAAATCTCAAACAACTTAGTGAACAGGTCAGACAACAGAATGAAAAATTGGATAACAATTCCAGACAGCTTAGTGAACAAATTAGAGCCGTTGCCGCGCAGTGCCACGACACTAAGGAACAGTTGCGCGCGGAAATTGAGGTTTGTTCACGAAAAAATAGCGAAGAAATTAAGTCTGTTGCGCAAGAATTAAGAGAAATGCAAACAGCCGCAACAGAAACACTCAGAGACGAAATTAGCGGAGTCGCTAAACAATGCTCTGTAAAAGCTACACAATTACGGGACGAGTTTAAGGCAATGACGGTAGAACTTTCGCGCACAATGGACGCAAAGACAGACGCGAAATTCGAACAGCAGAACACTCAGATTGACGAGCGCTTTGATCTTCACATACAAAACAGTGATACGCGTTTCCGCAAGTTTATTCAGGATCAAAATAAAGTCAAACGTCAAGTCATGGAAACAATCACTGCTCAAAGACAAGAAGACAAACGTAAAATGTTTGCGAAGGCAAAAACGTATGTAGACAATAATATTACTACAGTGTCCGACAAAATTAACACCATCGAACAGTTGAACGCGGAATTACGTCATGAAATTTCTGATCTTAAATCAAAAACAGATACACACACAGTAAATATTCAAACAGTGACAGACAGATTCGAACAATTAGAACTAACACAGGATTGCGATGTCATCAAAGCTGATGTTAAAAAACTGAGCGAAACTACGCGTAAGTTGCAAAATCAGATTAATGCGTCTGATTCTAAAATCGATGATCAGGTTAAAATACTGACTGAAAAATGTGATGAATTGGCCAGTCGTATTGATGTTATCGAAAATACTAATGACAATAAATCAGACGATACTGCATCGGTTTCATTTAACCAAACACCTGAATTTCAAAATTTACAGCAGACAATTAATGAGATCGATTCATCTAACAACACGTTACGTAGGAAGTTGTCAAATTTACAACAAGAAGTAACAGAGATAAAAAACATTTCAGTTAATAACATACCACAACAGACGCCACTTTATGAACATTTGTCAGACTCACGCAGCGCGTATAATTTGGGTAATCTACAGAGAGTACGGGACTTACATTCCGATCAACCACAGTTCAATAGATTCTCTTACGATCCTGAACCTGTTCCATCACACAGAGATGATAATTTCGATTACAAACATTTTCTGTCAGTGAGAAAGTTTAAAGTCTTTAAAAACGATAGAACGCAGATTCACCCACTGGATTGGATTCAACAATTTAGCTTTGCTCTTCCACCGACTTGGGCTGTAACACATAAACTTGAATTTATTTGCAGTTTTTTGGAAGGCGAACCGGCAACTCGTATGAGACCGATCGCGAGACAGTGTTACTCGGTAGAGGAATTTCAGAATGCTTTTCTATCAGCGTACTGGTCGAAGACGACACAGCGCGAAATTAAAGATCAACTAATTAGTTTTCCAAATTATGAGAACTCCAATTTTCCGAGTGTCATGCAATTTTTTGAGCACATGGTGCAACAAAACCAGTACCTAAGTGAACCGTACAGTGAATCCGCACTTATACAATTATGCATCTCTAAATTACCACGGTCATTACGAGTGTCACTTCTAACGGGCCAGCAAAAAGAAAACATTTCAGCATTCAGAGATCTTTTACAGCTCTTGGAAGTACAGCAATCTGATTATTCTTTTGCAAACAGAAACTTTTCGTATAATAACCAAGGTCAACAAACTTACGGTAATTATGATCAGACACGTAATTTCAATAGGAAAGATAACAGACGCTTTAGGAACGACAACTACCAGAACTTAAATCACAGACAAAATTCAGATTATCAATATCGTCAAAATTTTCAGCAACAGGAAGCACATTTTGGTAACAATAGACGTTTTCCACCACAACAGCATGAAAGTCAGCCGGTTGGAATACATAACCAACAATGTAATGCACAAGGTCAACCAGGCTTTAATGTTTCGCCGCGAGCATGTATAGTCCCTGATACAACAAATAGTAACGTACGGCAGCAAGGAAACAACTACATACAAAGAAGGCAGTATTTCAATTCCGATCGCAATACACCGTATAGGAATGACTATTACGACAGACGTAAATATAATGAGAACAATTTTCAGCGTACATCTAACAACAGTCGGTCATACCAACAGCAAAATTATGCACGAGAACCTATTCTCATGAACGAACCCGACAGTAGGTATCATCCAGAGCGTAATACGTCTGGAAGAAGTAATAGGACAGTTCAAATAGTCGAAATGCCACAACATCCTCCTAATAATAATAACACGTCAGATAGAATCTGACTAGATACTGTACAGGACGCATCTTCCAATAATACAAGCACTACCTTTGACACGCAAAATGTTGTTCGTGAAAATGTAATTACTTTTGACGACATACGAGACACTCTTTTACAGGAAAGACCAGTTGTTCAGAAAACTATTTCACATCCTGTTATCGAAATTAAAATTGGTTCATCGAAATTTTCAGCAGTAATCGATTCCGGATCACCTATATCAGTAATAAATGAGGAGACTTTTAATGAGTGCAACAAAGAGAATACCTATCCGACATTACCTTTAGGCAAAACAAAAGTAAAAGGAGCAGTATCGAGTAAAGGAGTAGACGTTAAATTGCAGACACATTTATCATTTTGTATTGGAGGTCATACTTTTCACTCTAATTTTTGGATTGTTCCTTTATTGACAACAGACGTTATTTTAGGTACGAATTTTCTGGTACAACACGACGCAGTTATTGATTTTCAGAATTCTTATTTAATGTTAAAGGATGAAAATGTACAACTTGCTTTAGAATTTCAGCACTCATTATCTGCGGAAGAACAAACAATTAACCGCACAGAGGTCATTTCCGCAACACGTAACATAGACTGTAATCCCACATTGTTCACGGATACGTACGTACACAACTATAATACTCCAGACGAAGTTGACTACGACGTAATTCAAATGATTTCCGATAAAGTTAGACAAAGCAGTGCAACTACAGACGACGAACGAACGCACTTACACAAAATTCTTTTACAGCAAGCTCCAGTTTCTGACAACATTCCTGGTACTATGTCCGGATGTATGTATGAATTTCAAGTCAAACAGCACGACACATTTAAAGCAAAGCATTATCCCATTCCGTATATTCATAGAGAACAGGTTAAAAAGGAATTGCAGGATATGCTTGACCAAGGAATTATAGAACCGGCAGTTAGTCCATACATAAACCCGCTGCATATTGTTAAGAAAAAAGATGGCTCACTTCGCCTCGTACTTGATTCACGTCACATAAATGACATTATTATTAATGAAACAGATCGACCACAGACTTTAGAGGAACTTCTACAGAAATTTCACGGTACAGCTATTTATTCTACATTAGATTTGAAATCGGGATTTTGGCAAATTCAACTTCATCCGAACTGCAGAAAATACACCGCTTTTCTCTGTTTTGGCGACTGTTATCAATTTTGTAAATTACCGTTCGGCTTAACTATTTCTTCTGCAGCTTTTATTCGCGGTTTGAACACTATACTTCCGACAGAACTTAAAGACAGAATTACGACGTACGTAGACGATATTCTTATTGCAGAAGCTAACTGGTCGGAACACAATATGATTCTTGAACAACTGTTACAAACTTTTCATGCACAAGGACTTACAGTTAATCTTAGTAAATCGCACTTTGGCAAAACTTCTATAAAATTTCTTGGACACGTAATTTCAGCAGAAGGCATTGCACCTGATCCGGAGAAACTTCAAGCTCTACGTGACATTACTGTTCCTACGACAAAGAAGCAATTACGCAGTTTTTAGGGCTTAATTAACTTTTTTCGTAAATTTATTCATCACTCTGCTTTAGACACACCCAGATTATGCCAATTAACAGGTAAAAACAGTATTTGGTCTTGGGATAAGCAAGCACACTCTGAATTTATGAACCTGAAACATGCTTTGTTGAATGCTCCACTGTTATCGCACCCAGATCTTACCAGAAATTTTTCCATTGCCACTGACAGTTCCAACACCGCTTTAGGCGTACACATTTTCCAGGAAATTGAAGAAGATGGCTCTACAGTAATTAAAAACATCGCATTTGCAAGCCGCATTCTGTCACCTGCTGAACGAAATTACTCCGTTACAGAACTTGAAACATAATGTGTTGTATGGGCTTTTACCAGATTTCGGCACTTTCTTTATGGCAGACATACCACCGTTTACACAGACCATAGAGCTATACAATTTTTGCTTTCAGCTAAATTTACTCACGACAGATTAAGTAGATGGAAACTTTATTTACAGGAATTTAATTTTACAATAGTTCACATTCCCGGCACACAAAATGTTATAGCAGACGCACTATCGCGTTCTCTCAGCAACAATCAGCAAGACGTAGCAACCAACTTCTGCAAAACAAATTTCAGTGTCATGTACATTCAGCAAGTTGCATTTGAAAACTTTATTTCATCGTCATTACAGGACATAGCACAAGAACAAAATAAAGACAATGTGTGGAAAGAAATTAAACACCTTTGGCAAGATAAGAATAATGTTACGATTAGGAACCACTACACTGTACGCAATGACATTCTGTTTCGCCGCTCACATCCTGACAGCAACAATTGGTTTTTATGCATTCCTGAGGAACTGGTTAACAAAATAATCTGGTACACTCATTTAAGTTACGCACATTACGGAGCACGAAAATGTTTTCTTATACTGAGACAGAACTGTTATTTTACCAACATGGAGAAACGTATACGACGAGTTTTAGCGTCTTGTAAAATTTGCCAGAAAGCTAAATCAGACACCACTTCACATATTCCTCCTTTATATCCCATTGTACCTGTTAAATTAAGACATATGGCCGCAGTAGACATTTTTGGTCCAATTCCGAGAACTAACAGAGGTTTTTGCTACATCTTTGTCGCTGTTGAGCTCACTTCAAAATTTGTTACTTTCACTCCATTACGCAAAGCTACTGCTAAAACTGTTTCGAAAGCATTTGTAAAACATTTTCTATTTCATGTAGGGCATGTGATGAAAGTAATTTCCGACAATGGATCACAATTTCGTAGTAGCGTATGGACACGCATGTTACGAGCCAGAAACATTTCTCCGATCTATATATCCAAGTACCACGCTTCTTCGAACCCCTGTGAAAGATTAATGAAAGAAATTGGTAAGCTGTGCCGAATATACTGCCACAAAAGACATATTGATTGGGATACACACATACTCTCATTCCAAGATGTAATTAATTCCATTCCAAATGAATCCACTATGCTATCTCCGTCTGTTATACTGAAAAACGTTGAACCACCAAACAAAATTAAAGAATTAGCAAACTTCCCTAAATGTCGTCGACTAAGACACCACGAAATAATTGACATTGCGCTGAACAACATCAAACGTGCCGCAGAGCGCCGGAGAAGACAGCAAAAGCAGGTTTGTTCACGCCGAGACTTTCACGTTGGACAGAAGATATTAGTACGTACACACTATTTATCCAGCAAATTAAAAGTTAAGTGCAGTAAATTTGAACTTCTATACGCAGGTCCATATCGGATTCGCAGCATCCCTCACCCCAATGTTGTACACGTCGAAACTTTGAGAACCAGAAAATCGAAAGGCAACCACCATATCTCAAACATTAAACCGTTTATTGAATGAAGACACTTTATGATTCAACGCACTATGATACCATTTACTTATGCAATTATATTCACATGACTAATTACTGATGATTATCGTATTTTTTCTTGGCAAGTGCCCGACAAGGTAAGGTTAGCAGGTCGGTTACACATCAGACTGTGCATATTTTTCCAGACGAACTTACGTATTTTATGAATAATTATGCAATTCTATGTAATGACGTTGTAATTTTATCAAATTCTCTCTCCATTGAAGTCTTTAATTCTCGCCTCTATTAACTACACTACATACAAGCTGAACACAACGAACGTCACATTTTGTCTTTTTATGTATGATTGTATTCCAGTTTTGTTTATATGCACTGTGAAATAGTTAAGATATAACACACCAGTTGACTTTGACATTTTTTTTGCCCTATGATATCTCAACATCGTGACTGTTTTTCATTTTTTGCTGCTGCATTGTGATATTCTCTGTACATTTTTGCATCTGAACACTGTCAATGTCTTTGAGATATTACGTTTTCTGTCATGTTATGCTGTATGCTTAATTATGTCACCATAAACTAGTCATTATTTAGTGGGTATATGATTTAAATGCAAGACATTAATCTTTCTTCATCAATTTCAGAAAGAAATGATGCGTGTAAGAAATAAATTCAGCAGAAATGGGAATTTCACCTACGGAATAAACGAAAGAAGATGCAATAACTTTATGAGGAAGAGTAAATGGATCAGGATTAACAAGCATTAACAAGAATATACTATACTCATCGTAGAATAGCAGTCTTAACTAATTTTTTCTTTCAGAATACAAGGTGATTGATGCAGGCTGTCAGGCAGAACTACACATCTTAGTTTCAGTGATGAAATATGCTAGAGATAAGGAATAGTTGTATAATGAGTAATGAAGTGATTTTTTTTGCAGATGATAATGAATGCTGATGAATAATGATGAAGGATATGGTATTATGAATAATGAAGTTTTTCTTTACAGGTGATGATAATAATGAAGTTATGATGATATGGATAATGAAGTTTTCTTTACAGATGAGGATAATGTTGAAGTTATATTTAGGCTATGTAGTTATTTAAGTATTTGTTGCAGTTTGTTTTGACAGCAGGTGTTATATTGCATAGTAGGATGACGGAAAGTTTTGGAAAGGACAGCTATGGAACACATTTTTATACACATTTCACTACCTGTTAATTCGAAGTTCACTACTTTTCAGCATAGTGTGCGTTTCTTCTTTCAGGTCAATAATCCATTTTGTATTTTTTTCCAGGAGAAGCTTTTCATGATACTTACTAAACCTGTTACTTATTATACCTGTTCTAGTACTTGCATTTTTATTTTTTACCCATTTGTGTTTATCATTTATAAATGTGATCACATACACTGCCTTATTACATAACCTTGCTACAGCTGACTCATGACGAATGACGTTACCTATCCTCAGTTGCAGCAGTAGGTCAAAAGCAAATAGTGTTATGCCTCAGCAATTAATTATCGATCCCAACGCAATGCATTGCTAACAAAAAAAAAAAAAAAAGTATTACCAGTCCCAAATAGTGATACCAGTTTGAGAAAGTTCTGAATAATACTGTTTAGCTCTGAATAGTATGTCACTTGAGTAATGACTTCTTAATGAGACAAAAAAATATATATATATAAAATAATGCTTTGTAACTGGCCAAGGACTGCCACTGTTTATTGTAATGAGACTACTTATAATGGCCATGATTATTAATGCTATGACTGTAATTAACTGATTTTTAATAATGACTTCGTAATGATCTGAATAATACTGAATGAGGAACAATGTTTTATACTATTCGATACTTGATGGCCACTGAGAGCCAATAATTAATATCACTCAACGAATTATGTTATTAATTATGCCATTAATTAGCTCTTGTTTTCAATGTTGATACTTTGTAACTGGAAAAGAATGTGATTGTTTCATAATGCTTTGTAATTAGGAGAAGGCTAATGATTATTACTATATTGGAATGACAAATGATTAATTAACTATGCTATAATTTGTAACTAGGAAAAGAAGATTACTGATTCTATGTAAAACAATTAATGAACATTTTTCTGTAATACTACATACTTGGTACAGAAATGTTCAATAACTGGGCTATGAATGCCGCAAACTACTAATGAAGACTGTAATTGTCAATATTATGTGACTTAATGTCCTTCACCTCATGAGCTAATTACCCTGAATTACTGCAATGTCCATTTATCCTGTTTATCCTAGTGATCATGGAGCACTATCTTTGGTTTTGCACTAATTCTACGTTGGTGTGCCTTGTAAGAGCGTGGTGTTGACACGACATGCTGTCCACCACCGTGAGCGATGAAGACGTTATTATGGTCCCACTGTTTGGTGTACCTAGTGTACTGCCAAAATGAGAACATGGAACATTACTACGACAGTTCAGTGTCTTGTCTACACTGATAAATTCTGATGGGAAAAGAACTTCAAGTTGTGTCATTTGGTGTTGTATTACTGTGGAAAGATATGGACTTTCAGAACAGCTGTAGGCAATCTAAAGTGCTACAACCATGATGCAATCCTTCCCCTTCCTATCCTAATTCTTGTCACATAGTGAAAATCATTTTTTGCTAACATCATTTATGTTCATGGCTATACATTTTTTTCGATTCGCTGAACTCCAGTGCGAGTACATTTATGTCACTTGTCGATATGATTTTTTTTGCCATTATGTTTATTTATTGCGAAAATGCCTAAGACATTTTTTCGATTTATTCTGAAGTACAGTATAAGTGCACTCTTGTCTTTTATATTGTATATACATTTTTATTTTGATGATATGTTCTGAACTACAGTGCATGTGCACTTATGTTAGGTGTTAATATGTTTTCTACTGAACTTCAGTGCCTGTGCACTTTTCTCATTTTTCAATATGATTTGTACTCATTCTGTATATTCAATACTTCAGTGCGTATGCACTTATGTCATTTGTTACTAATTGTATATACATTTCGTCAATTGCTAATATGTTCTCAACTCCAGTGCGAGTACACTCATGTCGCTTATCAACACGATTTTCTGCCAGTCTGTTTATTTGTTCTGAATATGCTAAAGAATTTTTTCAGCGCGTGTGCACTCTGTTATCTGTCAAATAATTTGTATATACAGTTTTCTGATTTGCTGCTATTTTTTGTACTCACATTTTGTCTTTGTCTGATATATTTTGTACTCGGTGCGTGTGCACCACATTTAATTTATGTACTAAATTTGAATATTCTGTAAATTGTAAAAATTTCTTGCGATGGCAAGTCCAAATGACTCACCATTGCTGCCAAATTTTTGCCCCCCTAGTGGAGGGTTATGAAACACGTATGTAACGTAGCAGCGATGGTGAGGCACGTTAAAATCTTTGACCAGAGAGCCTATAATCGTAGTTAGTCTGCGCTTGACCGCGCGAGTGTTGCGAGCAGTACGCTAGTAGTCGTCATGCAGAGCAGTCGGTCAGTAGTAGCAGCCCAGTGCGGTTGTGTGATGTAGTCTGTCGGCAACACTGGTCAAGATGCTTAATGAGGTATATTGTTAATTAAGGTAATCATCAGATAACGTAAAGTTTATTTATTGTAATTAATTTCCAACAAGTGCCCCAATAATAATTTTGATTTCAAAAGCAATTTTACAAAAAAAATTTATTTAATTGAACTAATGATTTCGTTCCACTTCCCTTAAAGAAAAGTTTCAGTTAAATTACAAAAAAAAAGAATAATATTATTTGCAATGCAGTTCCTCCAAGCCGTGCGCAAGAATAAGAGCAGAAATTTGACTAGCAGTTACAATGAGGTAAGAATTTAATTCTGATTTTTGCACAGGGCCAAAGACCGATATTTCGGTTTAATTGAATTTTCATTATCACTGAGATTTTCTTGTTACTGAATGGACTTTCATTTTTTAGTGAGAAACTCATATTTGAGTCAGATTGCGATTCTCATTTTTTATTGTCATTAAATTTAATTGCTAGGGAGGTTACGTTTGGCTCCCATTCATTTATTATTTCTGTCTTTAAAATTTCGGTGGGGAGGTTACAACCTGTGTGTAGAGACAGAGCGGTGTGCCTGTTCACCACCAGCTATATACTACTTGAAGAATACTATAATTATATAATTCGTAATTTTTAATGAATTATTAAAAATAAACGTCATTAAGACATCAAAGGTATTTGAGCGTAAACTGCGTATTGTAAGTTCGTTGTTAAATTTTTAATCCGTTTTACGTAAACGATCCCCAAACTAAGGTCTTATGATTTGAATCATTATAAAGAGCTAAAAATTTATATTCAATCGTTTTGAAAATAGATCAGTTTATCTCAGTCAATATCGTATTATTTTTGACTGAACACAGTAACAACAAGATTTAACTTTTGTTGAGTTTTCTCAATTTTTTCATTTAACAGTGACATTGAGTTTTGCACCAGTAACTTGAATCAAAAAAGCAAATGAATGATAAGTACAGTGTTAGCTCACATATTTGCAAATTCCACCCAAATAATTATCAACAATAGATCAAAGTGAGTATATTCAGACATGCATATGACGTTACCCAGAGGCGACCGAGTAGAAGGCAAGGAAAATATACATGTATGATTTCAGGTTCACCGCGTAGATAACCAGTACTGAGGGCCACGGCGTAAGCTTATGTATTCACGTCGAAATAATCTCCTTTTGATTAGTCACATTAATACTGCTACCAATAAACGTACAAGTGGTACAACGTTGTGTACGCTAGAGACTATCAGATCAGACAAGTTGTCAAAAGCAAGTACAGACAGGAAAAGCTGTAAGAACCCAAAAGTTCAATTCTCTTTCTTTCTTTCATTAGACGGAAAGTAAATTAAATTCCATTTATTGAAGACTGCAAGGTTTCAACGAGGCACACCATTCCCAGTTCTTGCTGAGAAGTCTCTCTGTCTAATGCAAAACTGAAGAGTCTGTATACATATAATACATTAAACTCACATGCCGCTTTTTTCTGTCTGTATGTGAAAGCTAATATTAGAAGCTGATGTACGTATTTTGATTCACCAATAGGAAGATGGATTGACGAGGAAGGTTTGCGTATATACTGTAATATCACCACGCCGAGGACGTTGAGTTGTAGTCGCACGAAGCCGGAGCAGGTTGTTAGTAGTTCGTAAGAAGAATGAGGTCGGATCGGAAGAATCCATAACATCTGAAATAGAACCGTTTGTCAACTTTGTTGACACAGTCAACCAGGAGATATGCCGTCTGCTGTAATTTGTGTTACTGCACCTTTCATTACGGCTTCACGTATCGTTAAAATCTTTCTTACAGTTATAACATCCATTTATCACATACTTGAAAGCAGCTTTCACCTTTCGTGGCCAGTGCAATTCAACAATGGTCATAAAATACAGGCGTTATGGCGTTACAACTTAGTAACTGTCACAATGATGATCTCTGCTACGAAATGATGTAAATATTGATTATGTCAGTTACTGAGTCGTAACGGCGTAGAGCGCTTGATTTACAACTATCGTTCAATTACACTGGTCACGAACGATAAACAGCTATTTTTATTTATATAATGGATTGCTGTTGTCATTAAAATAAAAAAAAAAAGATTTTGACGGTGTGTAAAGCCGTAATGGCACCAATTTTGAATGTTTTATGATGTAAATAAAGATGGCTAGATTATTAGTCGAAACAATCAGTTAAAATAAAGAAGATTTCAGGTGCGATGTGTACCGCGTATGTTTTCAATCCCTTGCAAAATAAAAATAAAAGAGAACGTTTGTATCAACAATAACATCAAACACTGCGATTGTTCATGTTTATAAGCTTTGACGGAAAAGTGAGTATTCATGATGCTTCGGGATTGCAGCCAAATGATGTCGACACGTTCCCTCGATTTTTCGATTGACAACCATTCAGCCATCTTCAGGTGACTTTCACTGGAGATTCCTGTAGCGATGCAGGTCAGATATAGCTGAGCGTTGTATCTGCTCTCAACTCTCAATGGATCATCCATCCACGAAAATATTGACCACGACGAGATCCTCCTCGGATTGAGCTGTCAAGGAATCTGTGGAAATATGTATGGTGAGCGATTTTATTGAGACATGGCGCACCAATTCCATTCACCTATCTTATAACGATAGTGATCAACTATTCGGTTGCGACCAGAGGGTACGGTGGAGGGGAACAGAGGCTCGATAGTGCCGTTCGCCACACCGCGAGCGGATGGATCACGCCTGTATCGCCGTGGTGTTTTGTAGCGTTTCGCTGCGAGAGAGTTCGCCGTCTTGGGTCATGGTGGACGGAAACTTCTACTACACGTCTTGGGAGGAGGCGTGGCTGTTTGAATATGGCAGCCTGACGGTGCCTTCTCACCTTGATCGTGAACGTCCTGTTGATTCGGCTTGATTAGTCCGTTTGTTTCGGAGACTCTTTGTTTGCAATATCCCGTGGTGTGTGAAACTGTGAAACTTATCACTCCCCTTACGGCTCCATGTTGACTGTAAATTACACAACGGAATCGGTGTCTTGAGCTTCCCTAACATACAATCATAAAGTGGGAAATTTAAGTAATCCTATTATATAACTATTCATTCAGTCAATAGAATAAATTAATGAATTGAAGAAAACTGTGCGCTCCATCAAATAAAATGCAAATAAAACGATTATTTACTGTATTAAATAACACACATCAAAAGAAGTTTTGCATCACCCCGGCTCCCAGAACTCCTGAAGAGAGACGCTGACTGTGGATATTTTATCACAGACACAGTCGCTTTCACTGTTCAGAGATGTCACTAAACCCGCCCAAAGACGTAATCAACCATGCATGAACATAGCCTTTTAGATGGAGGGGGCCCGACAGCCGATCACGTCCACCAGGAAGGAGGTACATGGCTTGTGTTGTCTGTAGCTCAACCATGCCTAGACGGTCAACACCGCGGTTCGATCGCGTCCGCATTGTTACTTTGTGCCAAGGAGGGCTCTCAGCAAGGGAAGTGTCCAGGTGTCTCATAGTGAACCAAAGCGATGATGTTCGGACTTGAAGGAGATACAGAAAGACAGGCCGCCCATGTGCTACTGCTGCAGTTGATGACCGGTGCCTAAGGATTGTGGCTCGGAGGAACCCTGACAGCAACGCCACCATGCTGAATAATGCTTTTCTTGCAGCCACAGGGCGTCGTGTTACGACTCAAACGGTGCGCAATAGGCTGCATGTCTATGGCAAGGTCCATCTTTGCAACCACGACACCATGCAGCGCGGTACAGATGGTCCCAGCAACATGCCGAATGGACCGCTCAGGTTTGGCATAACGTTCTCTTCACCGACGAGCGTCGCATATGCCTTCAACCAGATAGACGTGTTTGGTGGCAACCCAGTCAGGTTAAATGCCTTAGACACACTGTCCAGCGAGTGCAGCAAGGTGGAGGTTCAGTGCTGTTTTTGAATGGTGGGGCTGACGTACGCCGCTGATGGTTTTGGTAGGCGCCGTAACGGCTGTACGATACTTGAATGCCATCCACCGATCGATAGTGCAACCATATTGTCAGCACACTGGCGAGGCATTTGTATCCATGGAAGTCAATTTGCTCCCCTATCGTCCACATCTTATGAATGACTTCCCACAGGATAACGATAGCGCTCGACTAGAGGGCCAGCTTGTTCTCCAGACATGAGCCATATCGAACATGCCTGGGATAAATCGAAAATGGCTGTTTAAGGGCGACGTGACCCACCAACCACTCTGAAGGTCCTACGCCGAGTCGCCGTTGAGGAGTGGGACAATCTGGACCAACAGTGCCTTGATGAACTTGTGGATAGTATGCCACGACGAATACAGGCATGCATCAACGCAAGAGGACGTGCTATTGGTTATTAGACGTACCGGTGTGTACAGAAATCTTTACCACCACCTCTGAACGTCTCGCTGTATGGTGGTACAACATGCAATGTGTGGTTTTTATGAGCAATAAAAAGGGCGGAAATGATGTTTATGTTGATCTCTATTCCAATTTTCTGCACAGATTCCGGAATTCTAGGAACCGAGGTGATGAAAAACCTTTTATGATGTGTGTTACAAAGTACTGACATCAACATTCTACGAAAAACAAAATGAATTGCTGACGACAGTTAACAAAATAGGCGAGAGGAGAGATGGCTACCGTATCCCAGCTGCACTTTAAATCATAGACGTTTCCTATCTAAACATTAACCCCCATCTAATGAGCTGCGCTGCAGTATACGTTCACCAATCTGCTATAGGGACCAGTCGGACGACTGTTGTAGTGGAGACTCATAATATCCTCGTCAAGTCTCGGATACCTCGAAGCCCCACGACGTGTCGAACCAGCGATCTGTCCTCGTCTACTAACAAACTAGGAGCGTCTCATTTTCTTCCTCCAGCTCCCGACGTGGAGGTTTTAGCCAATGAAACGTTACTCTTTTTCGACAATAGCGTGTCAATGCCGCGTTTAACAAAATCCCTGAGTGCTAACGAAACACCTGCCGCATTCATAGCAGTGTGTGACCTGCGCATTTCTCACGTATTCACAGACTGGAACTATTATCCCCTTTATCGACGACCACTGACATTTTATAAGATAAATTTCCCTGTGATAAATCAATGTCATAAGACTATAAGTAGATGCAACTAAAGAGTCTTTTCTATCGCCAGTCGTAACAAGGGGCAGATAAATTTTGTATAGATGGAAGGAGGCGAGTCAGACTGCTTCCACGTTTAATGGTGAACTCTGATAATTTTCTTGGGAAATTGTTATTTTTACGGGGAAATCTACCAGCCTTACCATACTGCCGCTGTCTGCAACCGTGAGGCTTTACGAAAACTAGATTTCGCGAAGGACGTGAGTGCAGTTATCCGGACTGTGAAAAAATTTGTCCTTATACTTGTGAAGTAATTAAAATGTGCCGATTGCGTGCAGGTTTGGTGACAGAGACTGTCACAATCGTTAAATAATTAGCTACTAGTGTAAGTCATTGGCCAGAGCCGTTCATACGTTTGAATGGCTATTATTAATCGGTTCCTTAATCAGTACGAGAATTGCTAATGTCCGAGTACTTGCAGAAATCTGAATTGTGTGATCATTTGTTCTGAAACTTTATTTATATTTTTTTTGTGTGTTACAGCAAGCTAAGAAACTCTCCTGCAAATGCTAGAGCTTGTACTGTAGTTATCCGAACTGTGACAAAATTAGTCCAGATACTTGTGAAGTAATTAAAGTATGCCGAGTACTAGCAAGTGACAGGAGACTGTTACAGTGTTTAAATAATTAATAAGTATTGTAAGTCATTGGCCGGAGCCGTTCGTACATTTGAATGGCTATTACGAGTCAGTGTCGTAATCAGCACCATAGTTACTAATGTCTGAGTAATTGCGGAAATCTGAACTGATGCCTTTTAAACTGCGTCAGTTCATTTGATCTGAACCTCTGCTTATATTTGTTTGTGTATTACACCTATCGTAATAATTGTGTTGTACATCCTAGAGCTTGTAATGATGTATGACGAGAGTTATGTATGTCATGGCCTGTTGGTCACTTGTTACCGCTACGAGTAATTATTACGTCACCTGATCCCAGCAGTATGGCCGCGGGTTGTGGGCTGCTTGCCCATGTCTGTTATTTCTGTAATTCTTGAAACAACGTCCAGCCTTACTGATGAGTAAAATTTAAGTCATTAAGTGGCACAGACAGTAATATGTGTAATAGATTTCTCTGTAAGGTTTTTACCGGTTCTTAACTCTGTCAGTGTGTAAGGTTTTGAGGACAAAACTACAGCTTAAGCTGTAAATATTTTTGGTTTTATGTTGCAATCTTATCACAGAAATATACGCATTTACACAGTTTACAATGTGACAATGTTACTACAGTTGTCAAACGAACGTATCTCGTCCTCAGAAAGTGAAATCACCCTAAACACAGCAATGGTAAATTTTAACTAGAAGTTTCTTTACAATGACTACGTCATGATGTTGGCCAGTACTACGATAAATCATCAGATTGCGGTTCAAAGTTCCGTAGTATTTAGGGTGACAAACAATTCTACGGAGGATGGTTAATTTTGTGACAAGTTAAGCAAAAGATTACCCAAGGTTGCTCGAGTTTACAGTGGATGCAAGCTTGTGAACCAACAAGTTTACTCCTCTTCTCACGGTATTTACCTTCGCTGCGATGAGCTGTCGTCTGCGTGGCTCCTCTCATCCTCTGAAATTCCTATAAAAACTAATTAAGCCATTGCTGATTTTTTCCAGCAAAAGCTCTCCCTATGTTTCCCGTTATAGAAGAAAACATGTACTCATCCCTAGTCTTGGAATATGGCGGTGTGCACGTGCATGGCTGGAACAGCGTGCATATTAAAATACCCTCTAAGTCCTCTCAAGAACAATTAACTAACTGGTTGGTTCATTTCTTCGTAGTTGAAGCTCAACAACGCTACAGCTAATATCTAGCTGAATGTCAGGCGCAGTGAACACAGTGTTCACACAAATTTCTGTTCTGCATCGGAAAGAGCTTTATGTGCCCTGTTCTGCACTTGACGCCAGTTCAGAGAAGAGTTCCCGAAAATTTTTCTCTTGTCTTTGTCGTAGCCGAACTGTCTACCCACCTGGGTCCTTTTGTTGTCCATTACACGGTTTTTTTCGACCTATAGGAGCATTCCTCTTATTTTGTCGAAATTCTCTCTGCCAATCGCAAGGGCCCCACCATTTAACTGCGTCGAAATCTTGGCACTTTAAACCTTGCTAGTTCGTTTCTCCAATCGGACGTTTCCTGCCCGCTCCAGGCGCCTAAAAGTTACATGCATAAATCACACGTGTACCACTCGTTGTTCATGTGATCAGCTATGTCACTGGTTTTGTTCGTATCCATTTGGAATTCCGAAATTCAGTTTTCTTAAGCTTCTTTCTGTCCTACTTCTGATGGCTCGCTACTTGCTCTCCAGTATGCGTCGCCTGTCGAGTCGCTGACTCCCGCCGCGGGATGCCCCCTGAGAGTTTTTCGTGATGCCTCCCGTGGTACGGCCTCTGCTGTGCCTGCTTCCACACAAGACGTTTCCTCTCGCTTCTTGTTTCACCTTCCGCTCATTGACATGCATTATATAGGAGCGGTGTGTTACTACCGTCGATTGAGTGTCATCCCTTTTGCGTTACATACTTACATGCAAATCTGATCATTACTGGCGAAGTAAGTTAGGTGTCATACTCGCCTTCCCGTTACGATGTATAAAACTCTTACGTAAGATGCGAAATTGACGTTCATTTATTCTGGCACCTGAAAAGTGTGTTGCAATTTTACTTTTGTCACTAGCTAAATTTTGTCACTTTAAGAACTCTTCGGACTGCAGCCACAGTAATTTTGTGGAGTTTCAAGTTAACTGAGCGCCTCAACTTCGAAATGAGAGGTTTGGGTTGAGTTTCTTCTGTAATGTTTGCGTATTAAGTCTATTGTGGACGTGATCAATTGAGGGTATAATTAAAATCCTATTTATTCTCTGGAAAGTTTTATCTTTAGTAAATGTGCTTTAAAGTATTATGTGTTTATCAGCTAATCCAGCTCCTCCCCACTCCATCACCGGCACCTATTATCCTTATTGATCCTGACTGCGGTTTTCGGCTTGATCAGAATAGAACCTGATAATTTGTATAACATTTATAGAAATAGGAATCTTTAAACTTAACCACTCGTCTTATGTGTGTTGTGAATTCGTAATTCGCAACTTACCTATGTTCCTATCTCCGCCCGCCAGCCGCGCTTAGAGCTTCTCTCGCTCTAACACTCGAGAGGAGGAACTGAGCCGGCCTCGATGGCCGAGCGGCTCTAGACGCTTCAGTCCGGAACCGCGCGACTGCTACGGCCACAGGTTTGAATCCTGCCTCGGGCATGGATGTGTGTGCTGTGCTTAGGTTAGTTAGGTTTAAGTAGTTTTAAGTTCTAGGGGACTGATCACTTCAGAAGTTAAGTCCCATAGTGCTTGGAGCCATCTGTAATCGGCGTGGTCTAGAGTTTCAGAAAAAATTCGCTAAATGTCGCTACGAGCGTTGACCTGGCACGTGCAGCCAGTCTCGCACAATACGGCGTCCGCGCATCTTAAAGCGTATTGTGCTATTTAATTGAGTCGTACTCAATCAGTGATCACAATTCAGCGGGCGTTTCATATTCGATTTTGTTCTAAACCACCATCACTAAAGAACATTCGACGGTGGTATCTAGTTTGAAGAAACAGGGTGCCTCGGTAAAGGCAAAAGTCCTGGCCGGCCACGCGTTCCTGGACAAACAGAGTAACAAATCCGACGAGCATTTGAGCGGAGACCCCGCAAGGCTACGCGTCGTGCTAGCCGAGAACTTGCGTTACCGCACATCACAGTGTGGCGTGTCTTACGGCGTCGATTAGCTCTCAAACCATACCGATTACAACTGGTACAAGCTCTCCGAGATACTGACAAAGTGAAGCGAGTGGACTTTAGCAATGCTATTCTAGAGGACATGGAAGATGACACTTTTATGTCACGGTTGATATTCAACTATGAGGCAACTTTCCATATTAGCGGCGATGTTCACCCTCATGATGTACGTATATGGGGGCTCGAAAATCCTCATTAAACAACAGAACACGAACGTGATTCAGCAAAAGTGAATGTTTTTGTGCTGTTTCGCAAAGCAAGGTTTATGGACCCTACTTTTTTGAGGAGGAAACCGTAGCAGGACAATCATACCCAGCAATGCTACGGAACTGGTTATTCCCACAACTTGACTCTGACAGTTTCATCTGTCAGCAAGATGGAACACCACCGCACTGACACAACGATGTGCGCAGTTTCCTTAATGCCAACGTGCCTCAACGTAGGATAGGGCGTACAGGACCGCGAGACCAAGCTGTACACTCTTGGCCTCCTAGGCCCCCGATTTAACAAAAAAATGGTTCAAATGGCTCTGAGCACTATGGGACTTACATCTGAGGTCATCAGTCCCCTAGAAGTTAGAACTACTTAAACCTAACTAAACTAAGGACATCACACACATCCATGGCCAAGGCTGGATTCGAACCTGCGACCGTAGCAGTCGCTCGACCACCGCGGCCGGCCCTGACTTAAAACTATGTGATTTCTTCCTCTGGGGATATGTTGCACAATGTGTTTACGTTCCTCCCTTACCTCGTGACATTGATGAACTGAAAACTAGAATATCCGCTGCTGTAGCTTCAGTGACAGAAGGCACTTTACGCTCGGTTTGGGATGAATTCGGCTATCGGCTAGATGTCGTCCGGCAGCCAATGGAGGACATATTGAACATTTATGATAGATTTTTATAAACTTCTGTCTTTTATGAGTAATTTCGTATGCAATTTGTTGGTGTTAAGCCCTTTTTCCTAATAAATTATTCTATTTAAAATCGGGTCATGCTTTTTGGGACCCCCTGTATTATCTGCTTAACGCAAAATGTCCATCTTCTAACCATTAATATTGATCCCCTTCCTCAGGTGTTCTGCAGACTTCGTCTGTATCTTCCTGGTTGTTAAGATTGGATATAACAGATCCTTGTCTCACACCTATTCTAAATTTTGCTTGTTGCTCCCGATGAAAATTCCTAATCACGGACACTTTGTACTTATTAATACTGAGTTTCACTTACAAGGCATTGTATCTTAGAGCCGCTTTCTTCAGAAAAACTGTGTCTAAACACAACCGACTACCACAGTTAAAATTTGTAGTCACACCGAATGAAATCAAAATATGAACTTATAGCGGTCAGAACAAGCGATAAGACGACTACAAACTTAGAAATGCCCAGGCTTAAGTTTGACACTATCATACTCACACATACGGTGATGTAACCAGACTTTCGCACTGAAACCAGGAAAATAGATGATACAGGTGCTCTACAACTGTTAGCGTCGGTGCATATATGATGCGTCCCTTTTATGTAAGGACTATTCAATTACCTATGTCAGTACACGCTCATCAGCGGTTAGATTTTCACGTTGGTACTTTTTCCATTTAGTTCGGTCACATCTCTTCTCCCCGAATCCCTCTACTACGTTGGTGTAAATTTTTGTTTTGACGAGAGGAAGTCATTAGCGTTTTATACTGTGTATAGACCTATGCTATATTGTTAGAGTACTTTCCGTAGAGCGAAAAAAAAACAGATTATACTGGACTGTGGTGGCCTGGATGACCTCAGCACACCTGAATCGTTCTTACGTACTTACTGTGCTTGTGGTGGTTACAGATTTGCTGTCGACCGTGTACCTTCCGTTAGTGTGATTTTACTTTTAATTGATTCGTAATATGTGGGTTTTAATTTTGTTTATTATTGATATTGCTACTGCATTAGGGATTGTACAGAATGATAGTTTTGGTCCTACGGACACCAGTTTACCGAAAGCTCAGAACGCCTACACATAGTTACAGTCTTTGAGTATGATATCGCTCTTGGTGGTATTTGACTTCATGAGTGGCGTTATAGGAGGTATGTCCACTTATTTAATTTTAGTTACACCAGTTGCTCGTAATAATAGTGCGTCTTTCGTATATGAGCGGAGATAGCCTGATGATAATGGTGCTAATTCACAATGTTTTTAATATGACGATATCGCCTGCGCTGCTCCCGCTTACGTAACGGCAGCACGCCCTGTCGCCCCGCGTTTTAAGGTCGGCGTGCGGTTGATACGGAACTCAGTGGACGTATATGCGGCACTGGTAAGCTGCTAAGTCTCAATCTTTATGTAAGGCTTACGTATCGTGTATGCACCTACGGTGGTACTGCAGAGGCTGTGTATCGCCTCTTTTTCTTTTTTCACTGCGAAGGACTGGTTACGTTGTTGTATGTCGGAGTACGTTAGTGACATTATTAAACCTGGACCTTTGTAAGTTTGTTTTGGTTTAATGGGTTTGTAACACCATAACTTAGACACTACATATCTTTTGTTGATTCATTTTGATTTCTGTTTTCTTCAACATTCCATTGTTGGGCTTCTGTAAATGTTGTTTGATTGAATCGATAATACAAAATTGTATACTCTTTTCTTTGTGAAAACTTACTGTATATAATTGTAATTTCTGTGTCAATAGTTTTTTGTAGAAATGTAAATATATGCTAATGTTCTGTTTTATTAAATATGTTTGGTTGCTGTTATGTAAACTGCTGACCTTCACTTAGGGTTCTTAGTTATTTTGTATGTGAAAGATGGTGTGGTTTCCCTCCGGAACGGAACTTCGTAGTCCGCGCAAATTGAGGTTGGCATAGGTAGAAGAAGTGGATTAAGAGTCAGTCGGGGACGAGCTACCAAACTGTCAACTGCTCACGTAAAAGTTGTGTATTGTGCTGGTGCCGAGAGAGGCTTTTCGTGCTGTTTCCCAAGATCTTAATGCCTCGGATGAGTGGATGAAGAGCTGGAACTATTCTGGAATTGGTATCTATCATAGCCAGCAAGAAATCACAGAGTCCACTTATTTGCAAATCCACCTACCAAGATGTACTCGCCACCACATTGCGCATTCAATGTAACGGAACAGAAAAATTACAGTAATGTTCAGCGAAGGATCAGCTCATTGGATATTTTAGTGTCTTCAAATATAAGGTAATTTATACTCGAACTTTTATACCTACCTTGATTTCTTATCCACAGTCACACAACCACTTAGGGTCCTTCTCATGTCAAAAATGCTTACCGAGTGTCCATATTGCGAAAATAGGAAAGCCCAGTTATTAATTAAATAATGCTACTTGAAGACAGTGAGAAGAAACTACGTTAAAGTTAATGTAGTAAAAATGAGTAATATAGTAGATGATGCTTGCTGAAAATAATTTTTCTATTAAAACTGCTTATTAATACTTTGTTGCCAACTTCAAAAGTGGATGTTCTCAAAACTGTGGCTTATAGAGTTTTGCAAATTAAATGATGACAGTGCAGCCTGTTGAAATCACCTGAAGGTGAGCTATTGTCTTATAACCACGTCAGGTTGTGTTCTACTGCAGTAAAAATGTTCAGAACTGCAACTGTTGAGAGTTATATGCTCATGCTTGCTAAGTACTTGTTTCTCTAGTGTATTGAAAATGTGTTTAGTTTGCTCTGCTACAGTGGTCAAGATTAAGGGGCCCCCCCTCCATTGAAAGTATTTCAAATGCACAAAGTTACTTAATTATAGAAAGTTTTAATTACTCTTGCTATTAAAGTCAAATTCTGTACAAAATTGGGTTCCTCTTGTGTATTAAAAGTGCATATTAATGGTGTAACAGGATCCACAGTTTGTCTGTTATGCTCATGCTAGATAAAGATTAATAGAAAGACCACTATCTATGAAAACAGTAACTTCTTTATTCAAAAGACAGTGAGAAATAATCTGTTAGTGAATTCCATTTAGTTTTCATTCTAAGTAGAAAGGTGTTTAGTAGTGAGAGACTTAATCTATGCAAAATAACTAATTTTGCTCTCAACCATATCCATATTTCATGTCAGATAAGAATATGTTTGAAAAGTAATATTGAACCTATGTCGAATTTACAATTCTACAGTGAATATTAATAGTAACATTTTTGAGACCATCAGTTTGACTAAGACCTCAAGGTAATAGTGTGTTTCGTTATTTGTTATATTTATGCAAATAGTTGGTTCAGCTGTCAGCTCCAACTTTAACGTGAGCATATGCAGATTCCAGTGTTCATTGCACTCTCATGTGACAAAGTATAGGCTGTGATTGCCGATTGTAGTTGCTTATTTTCAGTTTCTTGAACAAGACTGTTACTAATTCTTATGACTAATTAGTCTTGGGACCGTTGTTACAATCATTTGGACACTGTCGATAGGTAAATTGTTGTTTCTTCCTGTTTAAATATTTACGTAATTCTAACTTTCTCTTCCTATAAGCCACCTCCGTTAGGTATATCACGGTCAACACAACTTAATTCCTTTCAGAGAGTAACACTGCTCTTCTTCTTTATACTGCAATTGCTTAATAAAAATGATTTCATTTATACGAACTACTTCGAGCTTTGAGGTTATGGTATAACAGTGGCAGGCATTAGTGTTACAGGTTATCCTGTCTTTACTACTTCATAGTCTGATTTATTCGAATGATTACGATCTTTTGTATATAAGGATCTACTATGTTTTATGTAGGCCCAGTTTTGTGAGAGGTATGGAGTGCGAGCTTGGAATTATTGAGATGATTTTTCTGATTATGTGCAATGTACTAGAAAATCACCATATTACCCACTTTTAGGTGATTCGTGTTGACATTTTGTACATATTGTGGTATTCTCTTGAGAATGTTACAATAAGATCTGTTTGTAACACAGGATCAGGATCATAGTCCCCACATGTAATTTTTTTCCTGCTTTATTATGTACATTTAACAGATGTGTATAATCATGTTCTATATATTATTGTGATGTATACATGTTTTAATGATTTCCTCTGTGCAAAATAACTAATGAAAGACAATGTAAGGAATTTTAATAAACACTATAGCAATGTCAGGGAATATTCTCCTGTAAACCAAAGAGATTATTGTTATTGTCATACTATCGTTGGGCGCAGGACCGCACCGCAGTCTGGCAGTGTCTGTCAGGTGGTAACGAGAATTGGTTAGTAGCGAGCGAGCAGATATGACGCAAAGGAGGAATTCTGCTGCGACAGGACGCAACACTCGTTTCACTGCAAGATCCCACGTACGTAAGGTCAGGAGTAATGTGGAGAAGTAATTGGGCTCAGCGCAAAGCATCAATGTTAACCAGCGTTTAAGAAGAGCTCCAGGAGCCCAAAATTAATTTTGCTAAAGAGCCTGTGTCCGTACATTGTCGTGATATAATGGATCTCGCCGAACCGACTTCACTGCTATGAAGTACGACCCGACCAGTTTATCATCTAGAATTGTAAAAGCTTGCCAATGTTAGCTGCGAATCGTCCACTAACAAATACTTTAGCAACATATGTGTTTTAAGGTGTGTAATCCTCAGTAACAACTATCCGACAGGATCTTCTCTGTATCCATAGTTAACCAAGTGTGTCGTTAGTGAACTGAAAGTAAATGATAAGAAGAGTGAAGTTTATTGAACTGATTGATAGTTTAAAGGAAACTGAACAAAAAAGTTATATTTATTGGACTTCCTCACAGAGTACTAATTATTGACTAATAGTTTGACAACACAGTACATTTAACAATACTTAATCTTCAGACAATTTTGTACGTGGAGTTTTTTAGGTAACAATAAGTCAACTAGCGAGCTCTGTAACCATTTTAAAAACCAGTTATTATTGTAGAACAGTCAATTTCATATTACTTTCGAAAAGTTTACCTTTTGCAAAACAGTTTAATAGCAGTTAGCATTACAGTGAGAAAAGCAATTCAGTTGTTACCTAACTGGGAGTGCAATAAACTAGTAATTAATTTCATTAAGTAGTTACCAGTTTGCTTTTGTCCATTATTGATATTGTTCTGTGTGATTATTGTGTTTTGATAATGAGCACGAGCCATTGCCTTTGCCAGGAAAATGGGAATATGCACGAACATAAATTCCCATTTTCCTGTACTCATTAAGTTCTTTTGTTTTATTGAAGTTGTCTATGTATACCATATAGACTGTACTTTCAATTGTTACGAATTTCTTTGAACTGGTACTAGTATTACTGTCCATTTTAACATCTCTTGTTGTTGTCTCATCAAATACTGTTTATATTTTACTTGGTTCATTTATTTAATGCAAACTGTTACATAGCCACATTTTTGAATATAATGCTAATGTTAAGGTGCAGTACCACCACACTCTCAAAGATTTCATTTACTTTATGTCCCCTCAAATGCCTCCATTTTCTTGCATTTATTTATTTCTGTTTATCTTATTGATATTGCTTAAATTTCTTATATATTATGTAGTTACATTGATAACTGTTTCCTCTTTTAAGGTATGTATATCACTCGCCATGTTTTATACCTCCTAATGTAGCCTTGTCTTGTCAATCACTAATTTTATTTTATTTTATTAGTTTTGTTTATTAATAGAAACTTTTATATGAGCATGCTATTCCTAGTTTGTGTTAGTTTTTCCTGTCTACTCCATTTTTATTTATTTACTGTTCAATTTTTTAATTCTTAATTGCATTACCACCACACTGTGAAAGATGTTGCTTACTGTATGTTTCTGCTTCAGTCTGGATGTGTTACTTCTCTTCCAATGTTGTTTGCAAACATTCTAACCTCTTTGGTGACTATACTGAGTAAATGTCTGAAGATGGCCTTGTAAGCTGAAAATCTGTTGACACAATAAAAGTAATATTGTAGAACAAAAGAAAACTGGTGCCTTCCATTTATTATAATGTTGTTCTATCACGAACTGGCAGAAGATTCTGTTAACACAGTAATTCTTTAATTAGTCTACCTCCTAGAGAGGAAGGAAATTAGATTAGATTAATTATTCATTCCATAGACCCATAAAAGAGGGAATCCTCCTGGGTGTGGAACATGTCAGATAATCACATTACAAAAATGTAATTAGAAAAACTTGAGTTTCATCAATTTTAATGATCCTCAGTCAATAAACAGTAAAATTAGGTACATGAATTAAATTTAAACTTCTAATATTTACATGTTTAATATTTACATCTGCTTTCATTGAATCTATCATTCAGACGTTTGATAGTTTCTTGGCTATTACAACCAAGTATTGTCAAAAATTAAAGTAAATTATTCATTTCAGTGATCCTCAGTTAAGAACAGTCAAATTATGTACAAGATTTAAAATTAAACTTCCAGTATTTACAAACTTAAGACTTACATCTGCTTTCCATACATCCATTTTTCACACAGTAGGTAGTTACTTGGCTGTTACATCCAAGTATTGTCAAAAATTGAAGTATAATAAATTTTTATTAAAATGGTCTGCTGCACTTGTTGAGAAACTCATGGATGGAATAGGAGTTGGCCACCAAAAATTCTTTTAAATTATGCTCAAATTATGCCTTGTCTGAAACTTAACTCTTAATGGTTGCTGGTAACTTATTGAAAATATGCGTTGCTGAATACTAGACTCTTTTCTGGGCAAGAGTAAGTGATTTTAAATCTTTTTGTATATTGTTCTTATTCCTAGTATTGATACTGTGTACTAAGCAGTTATATGGAAAAAGAGATGTATTATTTACAACAAACTTCATTAAGGAATAAATATACTCAGAAGCTGTGGTTAATATGCTCAATTCTTTGAATAGGTTTCGACATGATGTTCTTGGATTTACACTACTCATTACTCTTATTATACGCTTCTATGCTCTAAATAGTTTTTCTCTGTTTGTGGAGTTACCCCAAAATATGATACAATATGACATAATGGAGTGAAAATAAGCAAAATATGCCAGTTTTTTTTGTATTTATATCTCGTATGTCTCACATCATTTGCATTACAAACACAGACTTGTTTAGGCACTTTAGCAGTTTGTTAGTATGTTGCAGCCAACTGAATTTATTATCAAGATGTAATCCCAAGAATTTTACACTCTCAACTTCTCCTATTTCCGTATCATCATATTTTATACGCACATCAGAAATAAATCTCTTGTAAGCTCGGAACTGCATATAGTGGGTCTTTTCAAAGTTTATTGACAGTGAATTGGCTATGAACCACTTATTAACATCAGTAAAAATTTGATTAGCTGCCCTTTCTAAATTTATATTTGATTTACCATTTATTGCAATGTTTGTATCATCTGCAAATAAGAAAAACTTGGCATCTGGCAATGTAACAGATGACAGGTCATTAATATACACAAGAAACAGTAGTGGACCTAGTATGGAACCTTGGGGAACACCACCTGTAATTTCTTTCCAGTCAGATGATGTGTGATTGCCTACTGCTGAAGTGTTATGTAATGACACCATTTGTTTTCTATTAGTAAGATATGACTGAAACCACTTTGCAGCGGTACCAGTGACGCCATAATATTTTAATTTACTTAAAAGAATGCTGTGATTCACACAGTCAATCGCCTTTGACAGGTTGCAGAATATGCCAGTTGCCTCTAATTTGTTGTCCAATGAATTAAGGACATTTTCGCTGTAAGTGTAAATAGCTTTCTCAGAATCAGAACCCTTAAGAAATCCAAACTGTGACTCTGACAGTATGTTACTTTCACTAAGGTGCTTAAGTAGACGCTTGAACATAACCTTTTCAAAGGTTTTTGTTAAATCTGCCAAAAGTGAAGGTGTTATATGTTGTTTTTCTTACATTTTGACATATGTATAGTTGTCACACTTAATTGTGATTTTTCGTTTGCACCTGAGCATGGAACTGTCCTGAAATCTAGTTGTGCCTTCTTTTCATTGGAAAATAAACTTTATTACCACTGTGTGCTGTTATTACCAATCATCTTGTTTCTTAGATTAAAAAGGATTTTATTTTCGACGATAAGAGTGAAACATCTTCCAAGTACTAAACGTTCTCGGTACATTTTTATCGTTATTTCTATAAAAATCTGAGCTTTAGATATCATCATCCGTTATCTTCCTCAGAAACGGGGCTGACGGCCCAAGAAGAAACGAAATCACTAAGGTACAAAAAATGTAGTATTTTTTAATGTGACCAGATATTACAGTGGCGCCATTGATTAAACGTCACATCTGTTACCATAACGATATACCGTGTAGTACACGATGTAGGCCTAAGACGTCTCTCCGTATCAAATGCTCGTTTTCTCGAAATTCTGAGGCTGCAGTCCGTGTCTCTATCAAAGTTGCTGGCATACATTTTAGTTTTGAGAATTAGTCCCATTGGTTTGAAGCACGAGCTAGAATGCCTGACTGCCAAAAGAGGGTCTTTTGATTACTCGTAAGGTTACATTTTTGTAAATATCTGGACCTGACGTTCTACTAATGCGTGGCACAGCGCTGGGATACCTTTCTATTGAACTGTTCCACGCAGCTACGACATTGTTTACATGGAACATTGTAAACGTTTCGGACTCTGGAGCCTATGAATATCCTCTACAGAGCACAAAATCCCTTCGACTGTCTTAGGCGGCCAGAAGATCGATGTAATCCAGTATTTCTCTTTAACTTGTGTCTAAGTTCACTTGACGTTCTTCCGCAGAAGCAACGTCGTTTTCTGTTATTATTTGACTGACTAGACTTCGGTTAGGTTTGGCGTAGGGATTTGACTTGCTTTAACGTGCCCGTGTTGCCTACATTTGCACAAGATCATAGCAAAACTGGGTCATTGAGATACCGTTTCGTGTTTGTCGATTGGTGCACTTCACACAGGTCTTTAGATTTCGAATGTAGAGTAAACCAAAGAAAGCTGAAATAATAAGAAATAGCAGAAATGAGAATAGCGAGTTGCTTAACGTCCAAATTGGGAGTCGCCAAGTATACGAAGAGAAATTATTCTGCTACATTCGAAGGAAAATAACCGATGACGGACGAAGCAAGGAGGACATGAAAGACAATCAAAGACAAAGAAGGCATTCCTGGCCAAGAGAAGTCAACTGTGATCAGACAGAGGTCTTAATTTGAGCAAATAATGTGCTCAGAATGTACGTTTGGAACACAGCAATATTTGGTAGTGAATCGTGTCTTGTGGGAAAAGTGGAAAAGGAGACAACGGAAGCGTTTGAGACGTATTGGCATGGAACAATATTGAATGTTAAGCAGACCAGTAACGAAAGGAGAAGCTCTCCACAAAATAAATCACGAGAGGTAAAAGTGAAAATGCTTGACAGGAAAAGGCGACAGGTTGGTAGGACTTGTGTTAAGACATCAAGACGTAACTTCCACTGTACTTAGTGTAGCTCCATAGGGTAAAAGGTGTATGGGAAGACAGAGAGTATTGCATACCTAACAGACTGTGGGATGATCTCTGTAGGAATTAATTAAATGAAGTAAAATAAACGACGACGTTTAGTGTATGTGCTGACACAAGAATTTGTGGCGGGGCGCATTAAAAAGTCAGTAGCATGTAATCTTAAAAATGTTCAAATGTGTGTGAAATCTTATGGGACTTAACTGCTAATGTCATCAGTCCCTAAGCTTACACACTACTTAACCTAAATTATCCTAAGGACAAACACAAACACCCATGCCTAAGGGAGGACTCGAACCTCCGCCGGGATCAGCCGCACAGTTGGTAATCGTAAAACACAAGTGACAGGGTTCCCGTTAATTATGCGTCATCTTTAGCATTACCTACACGTTTTGGAAAGAGTTTGCTTTACGTATGTAGAGCCGCTTTCATGAGTTAGCAGAATATGGGTGAGTTCATAAACAAATCTTACAACAAATAAATCTATCATCCTGTTAGATACTAGTGTGCATTACATCTTCTTTGCAACACGAAAAAAACCTTCTTTAAAAATTTAGGAAGTGCAGATTAAGTCGCATCTCATGGGCCAGAATGTGTCCGTGCGTGGTTTGCAGATAATTTGATACGGGCGCAGCGGCTAAAATTCGGTTTTCCAGATTATAGCGGAAGCCACCACACGGGACCGTTATTATCCCACAATTAATTATGCGAAATCTGAAACATGAAATAATAGCTGTTCAAAATAAATAATTATTTAATAATATCAGCCTGTCGCCTCCAAATACTAGCAATTAACACGTTTCACGGCTGTTAAGCTGGAGTGGAATCCGACGTGTTACGTGTGAAACTGCTCAAAACGACTACTCTGCCATTATGAGTCACATCGGCCGCGTTCACGTGTTACCAAGCGTCCCGTCTAACGCACGTGTTAACGTTCCTGTTAACATTGTCGTTAGCTGATATGGAAGGCCGTAAATGCAATGCGCTTGGCGTATTTTAGGTTCTGTCTGACCTAGACTGCGTTAAAACTCAGATGAAACACACAGTTATTTATACTTAATTGTGCATTTCATTTTAAGTTAATGCCACTACCGCAGCTCGTGTCCGTAAATTCAGGAATCATTTTAGATCAATGAAGGAACGTTAGTGAGTTCTTTAATGTGGCAATGTAGCACTGTCATTTCCCACGACTGTTGTATTTAGCCCTATGTTAGCTTCTGTTTGGGAAATGTTTGTTTCTGTAAGTTAAATGTTAGTGTTTAATGTAGGTGACTAATATATGTAGAGCACATGAAAGTATGGATGCAGGAATATTAGGAGTTTAATGTCGCTGAAACTGGATACATCTTTTTTTGAAACGAACTGTGACAACACTTGCATCACTAGATGAAGTGCAATTTCGTCATACTGCTTGCTAAATCTGAGCGGTACATAGATGACAGATGGGATTAACATAGCCATTCAGCTGAATTCTCCATATATATAGAGTCACCCTCGTACGCCGCAATAGCAAAGCAATCCGTCTTCAGGCCACAAGTGGCCCATCGGGACCATCCGACCGCCGTGTCATCCTCAGATGAGGATGTGGATAGGAGGGGCGTGTGGTCAGCACACCGCTCTCCCGGTCGTTATAATGGTTTTCTTTGATCGGAGCCGCCACTATTCGGTCGAGTAGCTCCTCAGTTGGCACCACGAGGCTGAGTGCACCCCGAATACGCCGCAGTAGACAGGGTATATATATATATATATATATATATATATATATATATATATATATATATATATATATATATACGTAAACAGGTGATAGTAAAGTAGAAACAATGCAGAGAATTCAGAACGTAAACAACTGCAACATGCAAAATGGTTGGCAAAAATGTTCTTCATTTTCTCCAACTTAATGGATTTGCACGTACATTCATACAACTGGTTAATGTGCTCAGTACGGGGACTGAACCCTTGCGACAGCAATACAGGCCTGACAACAATTGAGCATGCTGCGTATGATGCCATCAGTCTCATGCTGAGGCAATAACGCAATTCTTCCTGCAGATCTGCTCGCAATTACGGAGAGTGGTTGATGGATGCTAACGTGATGCAACCCATCTCCCTAGTGTATCCCAGACCTGCTCTATGGCATTCAAATTGGGAGGGCGAGCAGGCCACGCGATACGTGCACTATCTACCGTTTCCAGGTGAACATAAACAAACCCGTGTTTTATTGGGTCGAGCATTATCGTCCATCAGTCCAAAGACTTGTCCCACAGTATCTCGAAACAACCGCAAATGAGATCCCAAGATCGCTTCACGTTGCCTGACAGTAGTTAAACCATGCCGATTCACCTATACAATTTCATGACTAGGAATTCGAGTGGTATACATAATCCCTCCCAACACCATTACGGATACTCCTCAATATCGGTCTCTTTCCACAATTTTTGGGTCCCGAAATCGTGTTCCACGTTGCCTCCAGTTGGAAATCCATCGAGAATCCCTCTCCAGATTAAATCGGGTCTCACCTATGGGAAAAAAAGAAACATTGGCCTACTGTTCGACCGTCCAGGTGGCATATTGATGGCTCCAATCTAGACGTTCCATTCTGTGAAGACGCATCAGAGGTAGACATACAGCAGGCCTCTGACAGCAAATGATACGCTTCCGAAGCTGTCCTCACACTGTTTGCCTCGGTACACTTCCAGTGGATGCTGCAAGCTCACGTGCCAGGCGCGTTGCAGTACCAAGGCGGTACTGTCGTGCCCTTGGAGCCAAATGTCTGTCCTCTCTTGTGAAGTCACATGTGGTCGGACCTGCCCTGGTCTTCGGGATACAGTTTCGGTCTCTATAAACTGTCACCACATCCGAGAAACAACAGAACGAATAACATTAAGCCATAGGGCCAAATCTATTTGCGACAGTCCTGTTTCCATTCTTTCTATGGCCTTACACCGCAGAGAGCCTGATAGGCATCTTCTCTGTGCCACACACTGTACCGTCTTTGAGTGTGTAGACAGCAATTTTTGGTCGTGAAACTACCTGCCAAATACTACCTTGTTATATTGGTGCTCTGACGTTATCGTTGGCAAGGTTGTCCGTTTACTGGAATTCCATCTTCCGTGCAGAACAAGATAGGGCGGACGTCTGGTTGAAATTTCTATGATTATATTGGGACTTAGAGACGATACGGGGAAATAATGGTTTGTTGCTTTAATTTTGGACATATATATATATATATATATATATATATATATATATATATATATATATATATATACTCCTAGAAATGGAAAAAAAACACATTGACACCGGTGTGTCAGACCCACCATACTTGCTCCGGACACTGCGAGAGGGCTGTACAAGCAATGATCACACGCACGGCACAGCGGACACACAAGGAACCGCGGTGTTGGCCGTCGAATGGCGCTAGCTGCGCAGCATTTGTGCACCGCCGCCGTCAGTGTCAGCCAGTTTGCCGTGGCATACGGAGCTCCATCGCAGTCTTTAACACTGGTAGCATGCCGCGACAGCGTGGACGTGAACCGTATGTGCAGTTGACGGACTTTGAGCGAGGGCGTATAGTGGGCATGCGGGAGGCCGGGTGGACGTACCGCCGAATAGCTCAACACGTGGGGCGTGAGGTCTCCACAGTACATCGATGTTGTCGCCAGTGGTCGGCGGAAGGTGCACGTGCCCGTCGACCTGGGACCGGACCGCAGCGACGCACGGATGCACGCCAAGACCGTAGGATCCTACGCAGTGCCGTAGGGGACCGCACCGCCACTTCCCAGCAAATTAGGGACACTGTTGCTCCTGGGGTATCGGCGAGGACCATTCGCAACCGCCTCCATGAAGCTGGGCTACGGTCCCGCACACCGTTAGGCCGTCCTCCGCTCACGCCCCAACATCGTGCAGCCCGCCTCCAGTGGTGTCGCGACAGGCGTGAATGGAGGGACGAATGGAGACGTGTCGTCTTCAGCGATAAGAGTCGCTTCTGCCTTGGTGCCAATGATGGTCTTATGCGTGTTTGGCGCCGTGCAGGTGAGCGCCACAATCAGGACTGCATACGACCGAGGCACACAGGGCCAACACCCGGCATCATGGTGTGGGGAGCGACCTCCTACACTGGCCGTACACCACTGGTGATCGTCGAGGGGACACTGAATAGTGCACGGTACATCGAAACCGTCATCGAACCCATCGTTCTACCATTCCTAGACCGGCAAGGGAACTTGCTGTTCCAACAGGACAATGCACGTCCGCATGTATCCCGTGCCACCCAACGTGCTCTAGAAGGTGTAAGTCAACTACCCTGGCCAGCAAGATCTCCGGATCTGTCCCCCATTGAGCATGTTTGGGACTGGATGAAGCGTCGTCTCACGCGGTCTGCACGTCCAGCACGAACGCTGGTCCAACTGAGGCGCCAGGTGGAAATGGCATGGCAAGCCGTTCCACAGGACTACATCCAGCATATCTACGATCGTCTCCATGGGAGAATAGCAGCCTGCATTGCTGCGAAAGGTGGATATACACTGTACTAGTGCCGACGTTGTGCATGCTCTGTTGCCTGTGCCTATGTGCCTGTGGTTCTGTCAGTGTGATCATGTGATGTATCTGACCCCAGGAATGTGTCAATAAAGTTTCTCCTTCCTGGGACAATGAATTCACGGTGTTCTTATTTCAATTTCCAGGAGTGTATATATATATATATATATATATATATATATATGTATATATATATATATATATATAGAGCAAAGAAGCCATACACCTCAATAAGTGAAACAAATTGCAACTTTATATATATATATATATACTACAAAAAAGGGTGCAGCACGAAGACCCTCACACGTTGGAAACAGGATGTGATGTACATGTACAGACAAATAACTGATAACAATTTCAGAAAAAAATGGGTGATTTATTCAAGAGCCAGAGTTTCACAAATTGAACAAGTCAATTGCACGTTGGTCCACCTCTGGCCCTTATGCAAGATGTCATTCTGCTTGGCAATGATTGGTAGAGTTCACGGATGAGCTCTTGAGAGACATCGTGCCAAATTCTGTCCAATCGGCGTGTTAGATCGTCAAAATCTTGAGATGATTGTAGGGCCCTGACTATAATGCTCCAAACGTTCGCAGCTGGGAAGAGATCTGGCGACCTCGCTGGCCAAAGTATGATTTGTCAAGTACGAAGAAAAGCAGCAGAAACTCTCGTTGTGTGTGGGCGAGCATTATTTTGCTGCAAAGCTAGTTCAGGGTGGCTTCGTATGAAAGGCAAAATAACGGGGCGTAGAATATCGTTGTATAAAAGTGTTATGAAAAGAAATGTCACCTCAGCATGACTCCTGGTTGTAGCGCCGTATGTTGGGTGACAGGCAACTTGGTATCCCATTGCTGTACGGGCGTCTCCAGCTACATTTTTGTTGGTTCGTGGGCTCAGTTCTAAACAGGACTCATTGCTTAATCAATCCTGGTCTAAGTTATGTCTGGAGTTTCTACTGCCTGTCTTCGTAGTTGCCGAACCCTACCTTGACAGGCAAGGACGGCGAATCTCTTCGCAATTGATAACCTTCGGAGCATTATCGGCAAGGCTCTCCGACCTGCTCTGGATTCTGACAATCTAAAGCGCCAATTGGAGCCGATTCGGCACGACATACCTCAGGAGAGCGTCCAAAAGCTCTATCAGCTATAGCATATGAGACAGAGGTTGACCAACACGTTACTGAGTTGCTCAAATTGTGAAGATCTTTCTGTTGAATAACTCATCCAACTTTTCTGGAATGGTAATCATTCATTTGTCTGTACGTGTACATCACATCTTTCAGACCTATTCGAATAATTCCTTCGTGGTGCGTGCTTTTGTTTTATCTATAGGCTTCGATTAGTGAGTTTGGGAGTGAAAAATATAGAACATAAACAGGCGCGTTGTGATTGCATTGCCCCAGAAACTTAATTTTATGTAGAGCAAAGAAGCCGTACACCTCAATAAGTGAAACAAATTGCAACTTGATATCTTTGCCCATTACTGAGAAAAAGGGTCTTAAGGGGCTGACATACACACAGACAGACGAACAACAAAGTCACGCTGTAGGCGTTCTATTTTTCCAACTCTGGTACCTGACTCTGAAAATGGTCACATGTTCCTACACGAGATAGTATTGGTCAAAACTAGAAGAAAGTTTCCGGTACTAATGTACCCGGAAATTGATTCCTGTCGAGATATAGTCTATTGAAGATCCGCAGTTGACAGCCAGGTTTTACAAGTGAAGCGGGATTCGGAAGAAATGGCATAGTAAATTACTATATTAAACACGCGTGACCAGATGTAAATCCTCGAGCAATCGTGGATGTGAGTCACTTTACATCGTGGATGTGAGTCATTTTAGATTGGCAGGAACTGACGTTGACAGGAGCAGAGGGCCACCCGCTTCATCCAACAGATTAACAGGTGCTATGTATAACCGATTTCTTCGCAATGAGTTACCAGCGCTATTGGGGAAAGTTGCACTTGCAGGAAAACAACCATTGTGACTTATTCACGAATGCGCACAGCCTCATTTTAACGGATGCTGTGATACGTCCTCATCGCAACGTGTCACGGACGGTGGACAGGTCGAGGAGGCCCGGTAACTTGGACTCTCCGTTCTCTGGACCTGAATTCGTTGTATTTCTGGGTAAGGGACATTTTAATGCATTAGTGTATGCCCAACCCATCGGCAGTGTGCAGATGTTACACCATGTAACACAATGTGAATGGAGACAGGTGCGCTTTTCACAGCGAAGAGGGGCTAAAGTTGCGTCAGGGTGCGTGGTAATCATGTGCAGTAGTGCTAAGAAACAGAAGAGGCTTGGAGGGAAGATTCGCCCATATCTCAACAGGTATTGTTTTAGGAAGATGGTATCTGTTCTTTCGGACATGTCCATTGGTGATCTTGCAGCTCTCGAAGAATATAATTACAAAGAAATCCAGACCTTTAGCTGCTGACAGGCGTTGATAAATACCAACGGAATCTCCTGCTTACATGGCAGACGCTCTGTCCGTCTGAGCCACCGAGGACACAGAGGATAGTGCGAATGCAAGGACTTATCTCTGGCACGCTCCCCGTGAGACCCACATTCCCAACTTACTGTCCACACACTACATTTGCAATGCCCCTGCGCACTACACTCATTACTCACAACAGTCAATCTACCGATTCCTGTAAGAATTCTGGCAATGTGAGTGCATCCACACTGAAGTAGTTCATTGACCGATAAGCCTTATCGATATGAAGATTGTATCTGTTATTTCGGACAGATTTCTATAATGTGGATGAAAACTGTAACACGCTGTATGCAACCTAAGTAACTATCTAAAAGTTGTGAAACAGACAATAAGAAATTGCTTTGGTTCACCCTCGTCTTATAGGCTGAAGCTAAAAACTATTTTCGGAGATGCTTGTATTGATGTGGCATTCCTCTATATTCAAGTGAGTACCTGTGTCTTGTGTGTAAGACGTGTGCTTGTCCAGTGCTATGAAGTCGATTTGTCACTTGGAGGATTATGGAAGTGAAAAAGACAAACTGTGAAAAGCGGTGCCAGCACACTATATACGTTAATACCTATTTACAATGTGACACCTCTTCTCTCTCCGAAAACAGAGAACACGCGGAATCGATCGGATACGTATCTCCAAAATCTCGTGATCACTGAATGTACCTCATTTTTCCTCAGCCTGGCAGATTCACAAACACGACGAAAACCTTTTTCTCACCAGGATTCCTACAAGTTAAAATCCATAACTACGCCAGAGGCTTAATTTGTAACCTACATAGACTAATGATAAACTTGATTTCTCCCTATATAATAGCATGTTATCGCAAACATTCGTAGAATTTTCTTCCCATGTACACAGTCAACTGAACCTTAGTCGTGCGAAGTACAATCATAAAACGATACACTCACAAAATCAGAATACTCTGCAGATCATAATTCAATATACGTTCGCTGTGTTACACGGATAAAAGTTCAGGATACGATGTACAATCTTTTTCTCCAGACCATTAGTCTTAATGGTCCGTAGTTCTTCTTTTCGTTAGCCACGCCATTGATTGCGTAACTCGTCTGCAGTCCGATCCACTTCATCTTTAGATCACTACAGCGTATCGCCTTCTGATCTGGTGAAGTTTAGACTTCTAACATTGGCAATGCGATTAACGGCATCAGTATTGTAATCTAGGAGATACCACGCAAATGCGCTGTGCTCTAACGGTGCCTGGTATTACCAATATCAGTTCTTTCAGAATGTAAATGGGAATTTGTTTCAAAGGTCTAATGTATGACTGGAATATGTGTCAACACTTATCTTTCAACTTGATAACTCACTACAAGAATTAACAAAGCTTTCCACAGCAAGTAAATGCATTATGATATTGCAAATCACAGATAGGACGTCGAATTGCAAAATGCACAACACCAAAAATACATAATATAAAAATCATTGAAATAACGTGTGTTATCTGGACCACTATATATATATATATATATATATATATATATATATATATATATATATATATATCCTTCATCTTTTCTGGACACTTTTACTACCATCTCCATTATAGGTCTTGCAATGTGACTGTGGTCTCTTCTCTAGTCATGTTTTCAACATGGAAGTATATCTTCCTCAATTTCCTTGCTCTGTAACATTCTCCTTATTTTATCGTCCGGTATCATGTCCATTTTGATAATTCTCCTTATATATCACCGTTTTCTTCCACCATATATCTAGGGTCTACTATTGAATTTTTCTGTTTATATGTGTATAGCGCAATAATGCTGTTGTTCTGAAGCATTACTTTGTTTAGTTAACCTGTTATCGGCCAAAAAGGCCGGTAGATGTTTCTATCTAATGATCGATCTTAGGATCACTTGATGGCATGTGCCTTAAGACCGCCATAAGCAGTTTTCAGCATTTTCTACCCATTGTGTTGTTCAGAGACACGAGCAAGTGTTTCTTGTAGCATTTGTAAATATTTAGAGTCCTACACATAGAAGTTATGTGTAACATAGTGATACTCTATGGAAGATATTTTAATCCGTTTCTGATGAGCAAAATTTTGTATATTTTTGAAAAGTTGTTACATAACATGTGTATAGCAAAGACATACTTCGTTAGTCATGCACCATCTTGCATTTTAAAACGGAAGAAAGTTCTGCAATGGAACATGTGATTTTTATAAATTACCTGAGGTTCTTTAATGTCTTGACAGTTTTACCAGAATTGAAGATGGATCTTCGTGTAACTTTGTAATAGCTTCAGTTTCAAAATCTATTTAGCTTGTAACTGAGTTTTGATATAACATCTACTTAATTTAATTTAGCTCGCTGAATATATATAATTCGAATCTCAAAGAAATCAAGTGTTGACAGATGTGAAAATGACCGAACTATTAGTTTAATAAGCCACGGCTGCAAAATACTAACACGAATTCTTCACAGACGAATGAAAAATCTGGTAGAAGCCGACCGCGGGGAAGATCAGTTTGGATTCCGTAGAAATGTTGGAACACGTGAGGCAATACTGACCCTACGACGTATCTTAGAAAATAGAGTAAGGAAAGCCAAACCTACATTTCTAGCATTTGTAGACTTAGAGAAAGCTTTCGACAATGTTGGCTGGAATACTCTCTTTCAAATTCTGAAGGTGGCAGGGGTAAAATACAGTGAGCGAAAGACTATTTCCAATTTGTTCAGAAACCAGATGGCAGTTATAAGAGTCAAGGGGCTTGAAAGGGAAGCAGCGGTTGGGAAGGGACTGAGACAGGGTTGTAGCTTATTCCCGATGTTATTCAATCTGTATATTGAGCAAGCAGTAAAGGAAACAAAAGAAAAATTAGGACTAGGAATTAAAATCCATGGAGAAGAAATAAAAACTTTGAGGTTCTACGATGACATTGTAATTCTGTCAAGGGGGCAAAGGACCTGGAAGAACAGCTGAACGGAATGGACAGAGTCTTAGAAGGAGGATGTAAGATAAACATAAACAAAAGCAAAACAAGGATAATGGAATGTAGTCGAGTTAAATCGGGTGATGCTGCGGGAATTGGATTAGGAAATGAGGTGCTTAAAGTAGTAAATGCGTTTCGCTATTTGGGGAGCAAAATAACTGATGATGGTCGAATTAGTGAGGATATAAAATGTAGACTGGCAATGGCAAGGAAAGCGTTACTGAAAAGGAGAACATTTTTAACATCGAGTATAGATTTAACTGTTAGGAAGTCGTTCCTGAAAGTATTCGTATGAAGTGTAGCCATGTATGGAAATGAAACGTGGGCGATAAATAGTTTAGACAAGAAGAGAATAGAAGCTTTCGAAATGTGGTGCTACGGAAGAATGGTGAAGATTAGATGGGTAGATCACATAACTAATGAGGAGGTATTGAATAGAATTGGAGGGAAGAGAAATTTGTTTCACAACTTGACTAGAAGAAGGGACATAGGTTGCAAGTACCGGGAGATGAAGAAGCTTGCACACGATAGAGTAGCATGGAGAGCTGCATCAAACCGGTCTCGGGACTTATATATATATATATAAGCGTAGTAGATTAATAACGTACCAGGCAAACTGTTAAACACAGTATTGACAAGATTTGCTTAAAGGTAGCAGTTTTAAATTTCAATAGAAAATTTATTCCTGTGTACATAACCATGTTGAATTTGGAATTTTTTTCACATTTGGAAAAACATGACTTTTCCAGAGTAAATTTTGTAACTTCAGAGATTACAGGATGCAAAAAGTCAATATTATTTTTGAAAAATTGAATAGGGAAATATATTAAACTTATGTTACTGTGTTTGTTAGAGGTGATATTATGAAAAGTGATGCAGTATACAACCATCTCCTCTACTGGAGAACACTCTTGAAAAACATATACCACAAGGACAGCGAGATGTAAAAACGTTATATGTGTCTCCTTCGTCGGCGCATTTGTAAAGTAACTCTAAATGTTTGAGTTAAACAATAAAAACTTCTGAAGGTGCACACTAGAACGCCAAAACGCTCAAAACACAATGTATGCTTGTGTGTGTGCGTGTATGCCAGGATGAGACGGTTTGTGGTAAAGAACAATGCAGCAAAAAGGAATCGCCCTACACATGAATCGAAATCTGTCTGTTCTTGATAAATGACATGGTTGTGTATGTGACTATGAAGAACTGGGCTCGAAGTAAGGCTTGATGTGTCATATGGCACAAAAGAAGAAAATATAAACTACCATACGATGACTTTCTAAGCCGAAAACTGGTTAACTAAATAAATTAGTACTGTAGGATATCCCATTTCTGTGCTTTTCACTTACACATATGAAGTTATTCCACCAAGCAAGTATAGATAAGTCAGTGGACATAATTTTTAGTAGTTGCCTATGTCTCCACTTTATACTGCAGTGGAAATCAGAGGAAAGCAAGCGAAGCTCCACAATCTGAACCTCGTTGGCCAGTCATAACCTACCGACCACCGTGTCATCGTAAAATGGATGCAGTACAGAGGGGCGTGTGGGCAGCACGCAAATCTCGCAGCTTTGTTGGCTTCACTGACAATGAAGTAGCTTTTTCTCACTAAAGCAGCTCCTCAGGTGGCATCTCACGGCTGAGTGCACCCCGCCTTCCACATATTAGTCATATACACTGACCACCGAGATATAGAGGCGGGCAATGACTGTCAGAGGTTGCCAAAAGCTCTTTTTCAATGAAAGTTCTCTCGGAACAGGAGTACAACAAGTAAATTTTAACGGTGCTGTTTCAATTTGTAGAAGTTCTATTCGAGAACTATAGATTGATTTTGTTTTAACGTGTGTGACAATTTACAACTTGCTCTACTCAGTTTTCTCTAATTTTATTTATCTAATGTATGTTTTCTTCCTTACGTACTGTGTATATGTTTTTAATAGTTTTCGAGAAAACTAAGAGATACAATATAAACATGTATGTGGTAACTGTCGAGCAATCGAGTAATATTTAGTCTCCAAAGTGCATAACAAAAATTACGATTATGTTCATAAAAGTTTTATACTGCAAGGTAGTACCCCAGCAAGCAGATTACTTTAATATTTGGCTGAGTTTGTTATCCGTTTTAGCTAAACACATGCAGTTTAGATGTGGAAATAACATTATTTACTTTGGTATAAAGATCAAACTATTCTTGTCGACATGTTCACTTTAAGGTGTGTGTTAGAATAGCAATATTGTCCCATGCATTAGTAATATTGCAGAACATAGCAGTCTCGTTGGTAGACATGTTGCACCTTCTAAGTGTTCTGCCAATGAATCGCAGCCTTTGGTTTGCTCTACCCACATTATTATCTATGTGATCGTTCCAATTTAGCTTATTTGTAATTCTAATCTCTGAGTATTTAGTTGAATTTACAGCCCTCAGATTTGTGTGACTTACCGCGTAATCGAAATTTAGCTGATTTCTTTTGGTACTCATGTGAATAACTTTGCACTTTTCTTTATTCAGGGTCAATTGCAACTTTTCGCACCATACAGATATCTTATCTAAATCATTTTGCAAGTCTTTTTGATCATCTGATGACTTCACAAGACGGTAATGACAGCATCATATGCAAACAAGCTAAGACGGCTTCTCAGATTGTCTCCTACGTCGTTAATATAGATCAAGAAAATGGAGGGCCTATAACACTTCCTTGGGGAATGCCGGATATTACTTTTGTTTTACTCGATGACTTTCCGTCTATTACTACGAACTGTGACCTTTCTGACAGGAAATCACGAATCCAGTCGCACAACTGTGGCGATACTCCGTAGGCACGCAGTTTGATTAGAAGACGCTTGTGAGGAACGGTGTCGAAAGCCTTCTGGAAATCTAAAAATATGGAACCAATTTGACATCCCCTGTCGATAGCACTTACTTTATGAGTATAAAGAGCTAGTTGTGTTTCACAAGAACGACATTTTCTGAATCCGTGCTGACTATACGTCAATAAATCGTTTTCTTCGAGGTACTTCATAATGTTCGCATACAGTATGTGTTCTAAAACCCTACTGTAGATCGACGTTAGTGATACAGGCCTGTAATTCAGCGGATTACTCCTACTTCCCTTTTTGGGTATTTCCAGTCTTTAGGTACGTATCTTTCTGTGAGCTAGTAGTTGTATATAATTGCTAAATATGGAGGTATTTTATCAGCATACTCTAAGAGGAACCTGAGTGGTATACAATCTGGACCGGAGGCCCTGCCTTTAGTAAGTGATTTAAGCTGCTTTGTTACACCGAGGATATATACTTCTATGTTTCTCATCTCGGCAGTTGTCCTTGATTGGAATTCAGAAATATTTAATTCGTCTTCTTTGGAGAAGGAGTTTCGGAAAACCGTGTTTAATAACTCTGCTTTAGTGGCACTGTCATTAGTGACTTCACCGTTGTTATCGAGCAGAGGAGGTACTGATTGTACTTTGCCACTGGTGTGCTTTTTGAATGACCAGAATCTCTTTGGGTTTTCTGCCAGATTTCGACACAGAATTTCGTTGTGGAATCTATTAAAAGCATCTCGCACTGCAGTACGCGCTATATTTCGAACTTCTGAAAAACTTTGCCAATCTTTTGGCATGCTTTTTTCGTTGCTTCTGCAACAACAATCTGACCCGTTTTGTGTACCATGGGGGATCAGTACCATCACTTATTAATATGTGTGGTATATATCTCTCAATTGCTGTTGATATTATCTCTTTGAAAACATTCCACAACTTTTCTACACTTACATGATCGGATCGAAAGGAGTGAAGACTGTCTCCAAAAAAGACGTTAAGAGCATTTATCAGCTTTTTAGATAGATATACTTTGTGTTTCTTTTTTATGGTTGTAGGTGTTACGATATTCGGCCTAGCAGCAACTGCCTTGTGGTCGCTAATCTCTGTATTCGTCACAACACTCACTATTTGTCCAGGATTATTTATTGCTAAAAGATCAAGTATGCTTTCGCAACTATTTGTGCTTCGAGTGGGCCCATGAACTTATTGTTCAAAATAATTTTTTGAGAAAGCTTTCAGTACAATTTCGGACGATGTTTTATGTCTGACGCCGCCTTTAAACGTATGATTTTTCCAGCATATCGAGGGTAGATTGAAATCACCACCGACTATAATTGTATGAGCGGGGTTCTTATTTGAATTGAGACTCAAGTTTTCTTTGAACTGTTCAGCAACTACGTCTTCTGAGTCGGGTGGGTCGGTAAAACGATCCAATTAATAGTTTAGTCTGATTGTCAGGTATAACCTCTACCCATACTACTTCACATGAACTATCTACTTCAATTTCGCTACAAGGCAAACTACCTCTGACAGCAATAAATACTCCACCACCAACTGTATTTAATCTATCCTTTCTTAACACTGCTAGATCGTTTGAAACAATTTCGGCTGAACTTATTTCCGGCTTTAGCCAGCTCTCTGTACCTACAACTATTTGAGCTTCAGTGCTTCCTAATGGGGTTTAGAGCTCTGGTTCTTTCCCAACACAGCTACGACAATTTACAACTACAATACCAATCGTTTCTACAACTACCTTACTGTGTTTTATCTGCCCACTTTCTGACGGACGCCCCTTCTGTGGTTCTATGAGACCCTCTAACCTAAAAATCCGCTCAGTCCCTTCCACACAGCTCCCGCTACCCGTGTGGCCGCCTCCTGTGTGTAGTGGACTCCTGACGTATTAAGCGGAACCAGAAAACTCACCACCGGATGGCGCAAGTCAAGGAATCTGGAGCCTACACGGTCACAGAACCGCCGAGCCTCTGATTCAGACCCTCCACTCTGCTCTGAACCAAAGGACCACAGAACATTCCTGGAAGCGTGTTCCATCTCTGTCCCTTGAAATGCTGCATTGCGTTTAGAGTTTGTGCATCATGCCTCATGAAGTTACCTAGCATACCGTATTACAAATATATGTTGTTTAAGCTGTATTACTTGTCAATGATGTATCAGAAGGCACCATTTTTTTGGTATTGTTTCTTGTTTTGGCGGATTGGAAAACTGTAGCGTTGGTGGGTAAACATGCTACCATAAGTACGTGCTATAACAAATGTAACAAAAGCCAGTATTACCGAGTCAGTAACATCCATTAAATCTTTTCTGTCCAGAACTTAAATCATTATCGTCTCCCTTCCTCAAATGTTACTTAGTAAAGCGTAATACCGGCCGGGGTGGCCGAGCAGTTCTAGGCTCTACAGTTTGGAACCGCGCGACCCCTACAGTCGCAGCTTCGAATCCTGCCCCGGGCATGGATGTGTGTGATGTAGTTAGGTTAGTTAGGTTTAAGTAGTTCTACGTTCTAGGGGACTGATGACCTCAGAAGTTAAGTTCCATAGTGCTCAGAGCCATCTGAACCATTTTGAAGCGCAATATTACTGATAAACGTCAAGAAGCGTTAGGTGATAATAATTTGATCTTCGTATAGCCACTAACATTGTCTCAAGAACTGTTAAGATCGAAATGAAAATATCTTTACGTATTTTGATAAATATCACGGACCCTTTAAACACGCAAATAGCATTGCAACACTTATTTTGAGAATTCAGTCATGTTGTAGCCATCATGTCGGACGTGGCAGTAACATTGTGACACTTGACATAAACACTGTGTGTGTGTGAGTGTGTGTGTGTGTGTGTGTGTGTGTGTGTGTGTGTGTTGCTGATATATTTTTTAAGGACATTTTAGACTTGTAAGAAGGTTCTAGAGAAATTTGGCACCATCGGTAGAAGTCGCACCCTCAGATATTCGTATTTGTAACTAAGAACGTAGATTCCTTTTTTGTACACAATGCATTGTCTCCTTCCCCACCAAACTGGTGCTTGGTGAGATGAAGCATTATTTAAAAAATTATAAGAACCTCTGGTGATGATAGTTCGTCCATTGTACCACCAATACCATTGTCTCATGTAGCGACAATAAAAAAATACGAACACCTTTTAGGTATTTTAACAAATGTTTTAGACACGAAAAATGCATTGTGATGTTTGACATAAACATTGCATATGTTGCTAAAGTATTTTTGACACACATTCTAGAAGTGGAAATACGACACGTTACGATAAGTTACATTCTTTTATGGACAGCTTTAAAGTCAAAATAATAAGGTGATGGTAGACATAGACATTGTGTTTGCTTTGGTATTTTTTCCCTGCTAAAATGGTGCTTCTTCACGTTCGTTTATAGTGTTAATTAGACCTGGGTTGAAATACCATCTGCTTGCTCAGCATATTATCTTAGCAGAGCGTATCTTTGTCATACAGTGTGTGTGTGTGTGTGTGTGTGTGTGTGTGTGTGGTGTGTGCGTATGTGTGTGTGCGTGTGTGCGCGTATGTGCGCACGCCTATGTCCTTTGTTACGATGAATAACAGAGGTGGTTCAGACTTTTTGAACGTGGCACAAAAAAATTCACGTTGTTGAGACAGAATTTAACGTGATAACAGTTTAAGGGTAATTCATGCGAAGTTTCACATTTCATGATCTATAAGACAAATCGTTTTGATATTGTTGAAAATGGTATACAAAAATTTCAAATTGTTCAGATATTTTTGGACACGATGGCCACCTACCGATTGCCTGTTTTTATCGGTATTTTCTGAATTTCCTTGCAATGTGACGTCAAGTGTAGGGGGCGCGACGTGTGGTAACGACGTGCTAGATGAGGGACGTGGCTTGTCATAGTTACGGCACTGACTAGCGTGTGTGACAACACAATTGCAAGAAAAGGACGTCGGAGCCATTGGGCTGTGGAGCAAAATAGCTGATGAAAACCGAGGAAGACAGAAGTAAACCTGAAACAGGAAATTACAAGAAAAGCGTCAAACCAGTCTTCAACAACAGCAACAACAAGAAAACAAGAAAAAAAAAACACAGTCCTTGAACAACATCCCACAAAAGAAAACTACGAAACTAGAAAATTCCAAATCCTATAATTCGGAAAAATCGTGAAAAAAATCAATCTTTCCTTCTTGTTTTGCCGAGTTCTGGGCTAGGAGAGGACAAAGCTTGGACGCTGTGGATGTCATCATGGTATTGTCTTGAGGTGTATTTTGCGCCTGCTCCTGTTAATCCTGGCCCAGGATTAGTGAATACGCTAAAAGTTATATTCAGATACAGAGAGTTTCTTTGAGCGATGTGTGGCTGCAAAGTTTCATTGTAGTAGCCATGTACGTCAGCGGACGCTTGATAGAGCAAGGAAGTTGTTGGAGCTAGATGTAAACGGAGACGGGGAGCCACTTGGCGAACCACAGCTGTCTAGGCGTCACGGAAAATGCCACAGTGGCAGAGAGCATATGGCGCCGTGTGCTTGAGGAAGTGAAGCGAAATGACCATTAATTGATTACGTTAAAACTAAGATTATCCTCAAAAAACACGAAAAGTACTTCCAGACATTCTTCAAAAGATTTAAAAACAGCGTTAAACTCATGGAAGTGAGATAAGCTCTCTAAAACTATTACCAGGCGTATAAAGTCGTTGTTAAGTTATTAATATTTACATTAAAATATTTATAAAATCAATAACAAGTGATATAAAAACGCAATATATGCTTATGACACACATTTATGTAGGTCATTATGTTAGCAAGAGAGTGATAATGTTTTTGTTGTTATTAAACGAATACAAAAGTTATCAATAATTGATTGAATAATTGTTACAATGGCCCAAAAACATAGTTCTCCATGTGTACATTAATGATTATCGTCAGCATGAGAGGTTCTTCCCCTTATACAATTATGCTAATGTTACGGATAGTTAATGAGAATTTTAATAACATAATGTTTGTAATATTATGATAGAGCAACATAGGACTGCAGCACCGCGCTGAATATATTCGTATACTTGATCACGTTCTTGAAGTTACGTTTTTGATGCACAAAATTTAAACACAGAAAGTTGTTGAGCTATGCATAAAATGGGGTACCATAATACAGATTGCTCATCAGCTGAGGACATGTATGATATGTGTTTGAAAGATATAAAATTTCTAATCTGTGTATTCCTACAAATGGCGGTCAAGCTCTAAGGTCTACATTCAACCAAGCAGTGGGCCACGTGACATACACTCCTGGAAATGGAAAAAAGAACACATTGACACCGGTGTGTCAGACCCACCATACTTGCTCCGGACACTGCGAGAGGGCTGTACAAGCAATGATCACACGCACGGCACAGCGGACACACCAGGAACCGCGGTGTTGGCCGTCGAATGGCGCTAGCTGCGCAGCATTTGTGCACCGCCGCCGTCAGTGTCAGCCAGTTTGCCGTAGCATACGGAGCTCCATCGCAGTCTTTAACACTGGTAGCATGCCGCGACAGCGTGGACGTGAACCGTATGTGCAGTTGACGGACTTTAAGCGAGGGCGTATAGTGGGCATGCGGGAGGCCGGGTGGACGTACCACCGAATTGCTCAACACGTGGGGCGTGAGGTCTCCACAGTACATCGATGTTGTCGCCAGTGGTCGGCGGAAGGTGCACGTGTCCGTCGACCTGGGACCGGACCGCAGCGACGCACGGATGCACGCCAAGACCGTAGGATCCTACGCAGTGCCGTAGGGGACCGCACCGCCACTTCCCAGCAATTTAGGGACACTGTTGCTCCTGGGGTATCGGCGAGGACCATTCGCAACCGTGTCCATGAAGCTGGGCTACGGTCCCGCACACCGTTAGGCCGTCTTCCGCTCACGCCCCAACATCGTGCAGCCCGCCTCCAGTGGTGTCGCGACAGGCGTGAATGGAGGGACGAATGGAGACGTGTCGTCTTCAGCGATGAGAGTCGCTTCTGCCTTGGTGCCAAGGATGGTCGTATGCGTGTTTGGCGCCGTGCAGGTGAGCGCCACTATCAGGACTGCATACGACCGAGGCACACAGGGCCAACACCCGGCATCATGGTGTGGGGAGCGATCTCCTACACTGGCCGTACACCACTGGTGATCGTCGAGGGGCACTGAATAGTGCACGGTATATCCAAACCGTCATCGAACCTATCGTTCTACTATTCCTAGACCGGCAAGGGAACTTGCTGTTCCAACAGGACAATGCACGTCCGCATGTATCCCGTGCCACCCAACGTGCTCTAGAAGGTGTAAGTCAACTACCCTGGCCAGCAAGATCTCCGGATCTGTCCCCCATTGAGCATGTTTGGGACTGGATGAAGCGTCGTCTCACGCGGTCTGCACGTCCAGCACGAACGCTGGTCCAACTGAGGCGCCAGGTGGAAATGGCATGGCAAGCCGTTCCACAGGACTACATCCAGCATCTCTACGATCGTCTCCATGGGAGAATAGCAGCCTGCGTTGCTGCGAAAGGTGGATATACACTGTACTAGTGCCGACATTGTGCATGCTCTGTTGCCTGTGTCTATGTGCCTGTGGTTCTGTCAGTGTGATCATGTGATGTATCTGACCCCAGGAATGTGTCAATAAAGTTTCCCCTTAATGGGACAATGAATTCACGGTGTTCTTATTTCAATTTCCAGGAGTGTAGTTTTCAAATAGGTAGTCAGAGTAGGGTACATAGGCTTGGGCTCAGTGTCTTGGTTAGTGAGGTTTGTTGTTTGCACGGCTAGAGAGCCGCTTGAGTTTCAGTGTTATTTAGGACTTAGGAATATTTCTATGTGCACCAGCTTGGAGTGCTAGTGGGCCTAAACTCATAGTAGAACTAACAGTGGCCATATTAAGCGAAGTCAGTTCCTTTACTGTATAAAATATATGAACATTGATTGAATTTTAGGATTGTGTTGCCATTTGAGTGATTTAACAGACAGCTTCATGCCTGTAGTTTAGATTTGTCACTGAACACAAAAGAATTGCAAAATTACTCATTTGCTTTCTTATTCCTACGCTGTGTCCAGTAACAACCTGTGTGAAGCCACAATTTCGATTATGGGTGAGGTTTGGATAAACGAATAGTCAGGATTAATCCTCTGGTTGTGGCTCATATCATTGTCCTATGGGGTCACTCTTAATTATTTTAATTATCTTATTTTAATAAATACAGTAACCAACCCTATTGCTATGTATTTTTATCTAAACTAAGACGCGTTCAGCGCTGCAGCTGCCTTTCTACTCTGACTGTTGTTATTTCTATGAATGTGGCACAAACAAATTTTTTGTTATGTTTCGAACAAAAACAGCCCAATATAAGCCGTGTGGCCGGCTGACATCTTTATGGTTTGTAAACTAATATTAACGTTAAACACAAATACAGTTTTATATACCCTGATGCTCACAGCTTTAGATATTCATGAAAAGGAGTAAATAAATATCTGTTGTTTTTTCAGTTAAGCAGATCGTGATGTTGACACTCCAAATGCATTCCAATTCAGAATGTGTTCTAGAAATGTCTTACAAATAGAGCTGTGTTTTACAGGAGGGTAGTTATGGTTAACATTTATCTTAGAATTGCATGGTTTGAGTGTCTCTTACTCCTTTCAGTGGTTCGGTGCTGTGCAATTCTGCGGTCAAATTCTGCTGGAGATTGGTGTGAACGTATGGTTCTTCTCACCATTACATCCCAGACGTGCTCTGTCCTCGGCAAAGCGTCAGAACAGGTTGTCAGCGAAGAATACGTGCATACCTACCTGAAGGCGCTTCTGACGTTAATTGCTGTGCCTAGATTTACTTCATTATCGTGATGGAACATGCCATTTGGTACCCCTGGTCACGAAGAGCCACATAAAAAAATGGCTCTGAGCACTATGGGACTTAACTGCTCAGGTCATCAATACCCTACAACTTTGAACTAATTAAACCTAAGGACATCACACACATCCATGCCCGAGGCAGGACTCGAATCTGCGACCGTAGCGGTCGCGCGGTTCCAGACTGTAGCGCCTAGAACCGCTCGGCCACTTCGGCCGGCGAAGAGCCACTATTTGTTGAACATTCTCCCTCCTTCAACAATTACCGAATAACTTCTATTAGCCGGCTGGTGTGGGCGTGACATTCTAGGCGCTTCAGTCTGGAACCGCGTGACCACTACGCTCGCAGGTTCGAATCCTGCCTCGGGCATGGATTTGTGTGATGTCCTTAGGTTAGTTAGGTTTAAGTAGTTCTAAGTTCTAGGGGACTGATGACCATAGATGTTAAGTCCCATAGTGCTCAGAGCCATTTGAACCATTTTTGAACTTCTATTCTCATACCCAATAGTTCCCTAGGCCATGCGTCAAGGAACTGGAGAGGTATAGTTCTCTTCAGTTGCTGCTTCAAGTGAACCTTCACCAAATCGTTTACGGACGTGTTTGCATCTATCTGATCACGACAAATAGAAGAGACTATCATTGGTGAACACAGCTCAAAGTGTCTGTTGACTCTGCCGTCACACCACGTAAATTTCTGTTGGATGTTACACAGTGTTAGCGGTAAGCGACAGATTGAAATTCGTGATTTCAAATGATCTTCCACTAAACTGACCGTGATGAGACGCTGCATGTAGCCTCTTTACTGGTTTAGGCTGTCGTCATTTGTCTCTTCGTCAGTTTCAGTCGTACAGTTCTACGATTTTCTAGTAATACGATCATTCCGGAAGGAAATATGTCGTCTCGTCTTGCCACAGTCTTGTCCTGAGTCACTATCATCAGTACACTATCAGTGCGATCTGTCGATATGATGCTCACCTGACCCTATCGCTGCTGGTATTCGACCTTTCTCAAAGTACGAAAGATAGTTTTTATGTGCGGCTGGTCCCGGCGGAGGTTCGAATCCTCCCTCGGGCATGGGTGTGTGCGTTTGTCCTTCGGATAATTTAGGTTAAGTAGTGTGTAAGGTTAAGGACTGATGACCTCAGCAGTTAAGTCCCATAGAATTTCACACACATATGAACATTTTTTTTATAGATTGTAGCTATGTATTCACAGCCACTGGACCTGCTATACCGTGATCTTTGCCTTTAAAGTTCCACTAATGTTTTTTGCACCTAATGACCATAATGCACTCACATCATTCATTTTTAGGAATTGATTTTTTCTGTACTTAAAATGAGCTAATATAAGGAAGGAGCAAAAGAGAATCGAAGTATTGGAGATGTGGTCCGACAGAAGAGTGTTGAAAATATGGTGCATTGATAAAGAAAGGAATGAGGAGGTTCTCCGCAGAATCGGTGACGAAAGGAATATGTGGAACACACGGACAAGAAGAAGGGGCCGGATGACAGCTCATCTCTTACGTTATCGGGGGTTAACTTCCACGATGCTAGAGGGAACTGTAAAGGGTAAAAATTGTAGAGTAAGACAGAGACTGGAATATATCAAGTAAATAATTGAGGACGTAGGTTACAAGTGCTACTCAGGGATGAAAACGTCGGCACAGGAGAGGAATTCATGGCGGGCAACATCTAACCAGTCAGAGGACTGCTGACTCAGAATAATAATAACAACAATAATAATAATAAGGAATTTCAGGGGTATCCATATACATTAAACCGTTTATGGTCATGTAATTAAAAAATGTATGTCCGTACGCCAATGGCAAAACCCAAAATCCCAATGAGTCTCTAAATTCAGTCATATGGAAACGATGCCCTAAAAACACATTTGCATCTGATACAGTTTTCAGAATTGCAACTTATGATGCAGTTATTGTATTTAATGATGGGAACGTCGGGAGGATGAAGGTATTAAAAAGAATGGGCTTCAAGATAGGAAATTTTACTCAAGACATCCTGAGAAAAATAGATTTACAGCGCGTCTCTGCAGCTAAAAAGTCAGTTGAAGACCTAGTAAAGGAAAGAAGAGAGACGACAAGAAACCAGAAAAGAATCCTTGAAGGGAAAGACGACCCAGAGTACAAATGTGGTGCCTTCTGAAGAAGTGACGCAAGGAAAAAAGTTAGGTTGAACTTTAAATTGTGTTTCTTGAAAAGTTTGTTTTTTGAGGTTTATGTACCTTTTCCTCAGATTCTATGAATGCTAGAATTATGAACTTTTGTACACTTATTTCTGTAAACCTAATAAACGTTGCCTCTAGAGCAAATTTTGAAATTCTCATTTTAGGCTGAGATACGGGGCAAAGTGCTTGGAATTTTGCATGACTTTAAAACTGCACTTGTGGAATTATAATTAAAAAAATATGAAAATCCTCCTATTTGACCTATTCCAAAAACCTCATGAGAGTAGCTTACAACACAAAAAGAGAAGAAGCAGTGAAATTTTTTTAGAAATCTCTTGAATACTTTCTCAGATAAAGAGCCATACATTATTTTTTGAAAATAAAAATTCAAATTTCATTAAAAAAGTTGAATATATATAATAAAGGGATTCTATATGTAAATGTGTTACTTTCATGTAAAGCATGGTACAAAATTTCCTTGCCATATCTCCAAAACTGTGGATTTGGTGTGTGTTTTTCATCAACATCCCCCCATAATGATGCAGAAATGACTTTACAGCTGTACTTGCATACAGAATTTTACTGAGAAGGCTTATGCAGGAAGTAGACGCGTCGTCTTGTAGCAAAATATTGCAAGTTTCATACCATATATTCACTTTCGCTTTTTCCACTGTAACTGTCATTTTGGCTAAATGTGAGTGACATTGATCATACAGCAAATGTCCTATCTGAAGTCAGTTTCTTGCCACACTTTATTCATCGTATCTGTATTCACGTCAACAGCTGCAAGAACAGTTTAAAATCTTAGCTTTTGGAGATCCGCTGGTAACGGTGGGACACACACCAGGTCTTTAATAAAATCCCGAAGAGAAAATCGAGGGGAGTCAAGTCTGTAGAACGGGGCGGTCAATGCAGTCGATTCTATTCAACCAATCCAGCGACCTCTTTAAGTCATTATCGAGAGCATCGCGCGCTTCCATGACGTAGTGAGCTCTTGGTTCCGTCTTGCTGAAATTGGATGCGCCCATGTTGGTCATCGGCATGTAATTGTACGAACTGAAAATTTTCGCACATTTCCGGATACTTAATACCGTTTGTGGTTTTCTCATGGAAAAAGAACAGTTCTTAAATCTCAGCTATACACAAGGCACGAAAACCATCTACGTTAGGGCTATCACGAATGTGCTTCGCGTACTGGTTTGGCTTTTCACTGCCACAAGTCCTGCCGTTGTGTTTGTTGTCCTTGCCACTGACATGAAATGTTGACTCGTTCCTAAAAGCCGTGGGAGTAAGCAATGTCTCACTTTCTTCAATCAGACGTAACATTTCCGCACATAATGCATTAGGTGCCTCCTTATATGCGTCTGACAGGCGGTGTAACAATGTCAGTCTGTATTGCTACATGTGGAGTCTTTTTGTAATATTCTCCAGGCAGTTAACTGAAGAACCCAAAGCTCTTGCGACGTACGATGCACTGATAGCCTGGGACTGCGAACAAAACACTATCTCACTCACTCGACAACAGCCTCAAAAGCTCCTAGGCGACCTGTAGATTGATTATGGAGAATGCTACAAACATTTTGACCGAAATTCTCATGCCAGAGTCAGATGTAGGCCTAATAGGAGGCTCCGTGTTGTTCTCGGTACGCAATTTATATTGAACACTTGTTGTACACATTGTTTCTTCTATCCAACAGATGCAAGAGTACGTCCAGATCCTGTAAAATCTGTGACTTAAATTTTCAAAAATCTGTCATGCCTAGTGTCAGAATTCGGTACAAGAATAAGGGAATAAAATTTGAAGTACACTCCAAGATTAAAGACGCACCAAAAATGATTATCCGAATGGAACACAAACCGGTCAATGTTATGTACAAACAAATGTTAACAGTTTCAGAAGAAATGGACGATTTATTCAGGAGGAAGAGCTTCACAAATTGAGTAAATCAATAACGCGTAGGTCCACCGCTGGCCCCTACGTAAGCACTTATTCGGTTAGGAAGTGATTGTCAGAATTCTTGGATGTTCACCTGAGGAACATCGGGCAAAATTCTGCCCAGTCAGAATCCCGAGATGACTGAAAGGTCCTATCTACAATCCTAATAACTTTTTTCAGTTGACGAAAGATCCGGTGGCCTTGGTGTTCAAGGTAGTGTGTGGCAAGCACGAAGACAAGCAGTAGAAATTCTCGTCGTGTACGGGCGGGCATTATCTTGCTGAAAAGTAAGCAGAAGATGGCTTTCCTTGAAGGGAAAGAATATGGGATGCAGAACCTACCGTTGTGATGTAAGGGTGGTCTTAATGACAACCAAAGGGGTCCTGCTAAGAAATAAAATGGCACCCCAGACTATCACCCCTGCGTGTCGGACGCTATGGAGGGCGACACTCTGGCTGGTGTTCCACGACTGTGCGGGCCGTCTCCACACGCGTCTTCACTGGTCGTCGGGCTCAGTTGGAAGTGAGACTTATCACTGAAGACAGTTCTACTCCAGTCAATGAATGTGCCCTACAGCACTGCACACGTCGTTGTTGGTGTACAGAGGTAAATGGTATTCCACGGATGAGGCCCCATGATCTCAACCTCTTTTCTGTCAGCCTACTGTTAATGGTGCTTGCTGGCACTAAAGAACCAGCTGCACGTCGGAGCGGTGACAGTGGTGAATCCGGGGCTCTGAATACCTCCCTGACTATTGTTTGGTCCTCTCATTGAGTTTTCTCTCTAGGTCGACCACTCCACTGTCGGCACTTTGTGAGAACTTGTTTCACGCATTCCTGCCAACATCGCTAATAGTGTCATCGCTGCTATTCAAATATTGAGCGATTCGCCAGTTACTCCATAGGGGTTCTTTGGGTAAACCTACACGCCGTATTTCATGTGCTATCTGCATGTATTGTTCACGCATGAGACGTGTGCGGCTCGCGTTGATGCCGTTCATAGTTGGCATCTTGTAATAGCGATAGTGCGTCTCGTTTTCTTAGTGTGTTCACTGGCGCCAATATGTTTGCTCGCCTTGTCTGTCCATGAGAGGCAGCAGCAGCGCTTATCGATAGCGCGTACTGTGGTACCATCTTTGGAGCGGCCTCTAGTACTACTGACCATTTAAATTGCTGCACTGCGAAATTTAACCGAAAGGAAGACGATGCTATGATATGCAAATGATTATCTTTTCAGAGCATTCACACAAGTTTGGCGCCGGTGGGGACACCTACAAGGTGCTGACATGAGGAAAGTTTCCAACCAATTTCTCATATACAAACAGCAGTTGACCGGCGTTGCCTGGTGAAACGTTGTTGTGATGCCTCGTGTAAGGAAGAGAAATACGTACTATCACGTTTCCGACTATGATAGAGGTCGGGTTGTAGCCTATCGCGATTGCGGTTTATCGTATCGCGACATTTTTTCTCGCGTTGGTCGAGATCCAATGACTGTTAGCAGATTACGGAATCGGGGGGTTCAGGAGGGTAATACGGAACGCCGTGCTGGATCCCAACGGCCTCGTATCACTAGCAGTCGAGATGACAGGCATCTTATCCGCATGGCTGTAACGGATCGTACAGCCTCGTTTCGATCCCTGAGTCAACAGATGGGGACGTTTGCAAGACAACAACCATCTGCACGAACAGTTCGACGATGTTTTGCAGCAGTATGGACAATCAGCTCGGAGACCATGGCTGCGGTTAGCTTTGACGCTGCATCACAGATAGGAGCGCCTGCGATGGTGTACTCAACGACGAGCCTGGCTGTACGCATGGCAAAACGTAATTTTTTCGAATGAATGCAGGTTGTGTTTACAGCGTCATGATGGCCGCATCCGTGTTTGGCGACATCGAGGTAAACGCACATTGGGAGCGTGTATTTGTCATCGCCAAACGGGCGTATCACCCGGCGTGATGGTATGGGGTGCCATTGGTTACGCGTCTCGATCACCTCTTGTTCACATTGACGCCGCTTTGAACAGTGGACGTTACATTTCACATGTGTTGTGACCCGTTGCTGTACCCTTCATTCGACCCCAGCGAAACCCTACATTTCAGCAGGGTAATGCACAACCGCATGTTGCTGGTCCTGTACGGGCCTTTCTGGATACAGAAAATGTTCGACTGCTGCTGTGGCCAGCACATTCTCCAGATCTCTCACAATTTAAAACGTCTGGTCAATGGTGGCCGAGCAACAGGCTCGTCACAATACGCCAGTCACTACTCTCGATGAACTGTTGGATCGTTTTGAAGCTGCATGGGCAGCTGTACCTGTACACGCCATCCAAGATCTGTTTGACTCAATGCCCAGGCGTATCAAGGCCGTTATTACGGCCAGAGGTGGTTGTTCTGGGTACTGATTCCTCAGGATCTATGCACCCAAACTGCGTGAAAATGTAATCACATCTCAGTTCTAATATAATATATTTGTCCAATGAATACCCGTTTAACAATTTTTTTGAATGAATCTAGTTTCTGTTTACAGCATCATGATGGCCGCATCCGTGTTTGGCGCCATCGCGGTGAACGCACATTGGAAGCGTGTATTCCTCGTCGCCATACTGGCGTATCACCCGGCGTTTTGGTATGGGATTCCATTGGTTACAGGTGTCGGTCACCTCATGTTCGCATTGACGGCACTTTGAACCGTGCACGTTACATGTGTTACGATCCGTGGCTCTACCCTTCATTCGATCCCTGCGAAACCTTACATTTCAGCAGGATAATGCACGACCGCGTGTTGCAGGTCCTGTACGGGCCTCTCTGGATACAGAAAATGTTCGACTACTGCCCTGGCCAGCACATTCTCCAGATCTCTCATCAATTCAAAACGTCTGGTCAATGGTGACCGAGCACCTGGGTCGTCACAATACGCCAATCACTACTCTTGATGAACTGTGCTTTCGTGTCGAAGGTGCATGGGCAGCTGTACCTGTACAAGCCATCCAAGCTCTGTTTTACCTAATGCCCACTCGCATCAAGGCCGTTATTACGGCCAGAGATAGTTGTCCTGGGTACTGATTTCACAAGATCTATGCACCCAAATTGCGTGAAAATGTAATCACATGTCGGTTCTAGTACAATACATTTGTCCAATGAATACCCGTTTATCATCTGCATTTCTTCTTGGTGTAGCAATTTTAATGGCCAGTAGTGTAATTCTGTTAGTAAGACAAGTCGTGAAGTCCTTTTAAATCACTCTTTATATCCCACACACATGGAAGTGACGGGATATCAGTTTTACCCTCGTTCGGTCAAGGTGGTCACGGTTTAACACCCCCACATGCGTCAGCGCGTTTGTAGAAACGAGAAGCGCACAGCCGTGACAGGCGTAGCAGAGTGGCAGACGCTAGCCGGGCCGCCGGCACGACTTGTGGGCCAGCCAGCAGCGGAGACCAGGGCGGAGACCTCCGGGTGTCGCCGACACGTCCCCAGGAAGACGGCGGCGACCGCATTACGGGCAGGAAATAGCGCCTCTGGCGGCCGCGCAAATTAACTGCTCGTCGTTTATAACGGCCGCCCCACCGCACGACGCGACGGCCGGGGTTTGCGGGGGCGCGTCTCGCCCCGCTTTGATTTCACAGCCGGAGGACGAGTCACCCGCTTCTTCCCCACGTCCATCTCTGGGGAGTCACTGGTGACAGACCTACGAAATCCAGCGCTGGCGTCCTTTGTGCCTGTACTCAATTTCTAAACAGCGACATCATCTTTTGTAAGGTACCGTTCTTTCGGCTGGTATCGAGTTGCCCTCAGTTCACCCCTGTCTTGTCCCAACCTTCTCAAATCAATGTAATTTCTACAGTCAGCATCGCGTATAATCAGTTTTAAGTGACCTACGTGCAATAGGAATCTAGTAATTGAACTGTCTACTGCTCTCTCCAGTACACTAATTTGGGGGGGGGGGGGGGGGGGGGCGGTTATAATTACAGTTCAGCTACTCGTGAAGCCCCACTGTGCGCTTTAATAGTCGTACGGCAACGAAACTTGGTAGATTTTTCTATTTTGTTAATGTGCAACCGACTTGCACTCAGAAAATTAATTCTGATCGTCGTCACTAGATGTAACTCAAGTGCTGTATTCTGTCTGTGCGACGGTGTGAAATCCCCGCTGTCATTTGACGAAACATAAGGTGCGTGAACAGTATGGATATCGAGAAGAACTTGAGCAATTACAGTGCTGCTTTGGGACAGTTGAGACTGTATCGCCTACTGAAAGCTGTGAGTACAGGATCGATATGAACAAACACTTTTAAAGATTGTGATAATGAAATTCGAAAAAGCAGGTGAGGTTGGTGTGCCGCCTGGAAGATGAAGGCGTCCTATCCTGGTGGAATTTATTGACTAGCTTTGTGCGGCTGTAACTTACCGTGCAGGTCATGTCCCGGGTAGCAGTAGTGCTCTGGCAGTGACACAGGAATTGACGCGAGAATTATCCGTCCCATGGTCAACAGTACGGAAAGTTCTTTGGTCTATTTTACACTGATACCCGTACAAGATCCAGACGGCGCAGCAACCGAACCTTCGTGATCCCCAGCAACGTTCTGAATCCGCTCTTCGGTTTCTGGCACGGATCGAAGTTGATGACATGTGGCCGGGCAATATTCTATGGTGTGACGAGGCATATTTTACACTACAAGGTGCAGTGAATACACAGAAATGACGAATTTGGGTTACTGTTAAACATCGTGTTATTCACGAAGAGCCATGCACTCACCGTATGTGACTGTGTGGTGCGAATTAGCAAGCACCTTTCTCCTGGGTCCGATCTTCCTTGAACAGATTACGTCCACTGGGCCAGTCAGGTTTACCATGATGTCTGCACATCATCGAGAACTACTTGCATAGTATTTGATTGTTGCTTCACCCAGCGAAATATATCCTTAATGCAACTCTCTACGAATCTTCAGAGGATTTCGAGATGCATGATTTGAATCCATGAGACATGTACTTCTGCGGATATCTAAAGAACCTTATTTACCAGGGACATTTTCGATTTCTACCTTACCCCTAGGCCAGTGTAGAGGAACATACATTATGTGACACCCGGCTGAAAATGACTTACAAGTTCGTGGCGCCCTCCATCGGTAACGCTGGAATTCAGTATGGTGTCGGTTCACCCTTAGCCTTGATGACAGCTTCCACTCTGGCAGGCATACGTTCAGTCAGGTTCTGGAAGGTTTCTTGGGGAATGGCAGTCCATTCTTCACGGAGTGCAGCACTGAGGAGAGGTACCGATGTCGCTCAGTGAGGCTGGCACGAAGTCGGCGTTCCAAAACATCCCAATGGTGTTCTATAAGATCAGGTCAGGACTCTGCATGACAGTCTATTACAGGGATGTTGCTCACGTGTAACCATTCCGCCACTGGCTGTGCATTATGAACAGGTGCTCGATCGTTTTGTAAGAAGCAATCGCCATCCTCGAATTGCTGTTCAACAGTGGAAAGAAAGAAGGTACTTAAAACATCAGTGTAGGCCTGTGCTGTGATAGTGCCACGCAAAACAACAAGCGGTGCAAGCCCCCTCCATCAAAAAAACAGACACACCGTAACACCACCGCCTCCGAATTTTACTGTTGGCACAAGATACACTGGCAGATGAAGTTCACCGGGCGTTCGTCATACCCACACCCTGCCATCGGATCACCGTATTGTGTACCGTGATTCGTCACTCCACACAACGTTTTCCGACTGTTCAATGGTCCAATGTTTACGCTGCTTACACCAAGCGAAGCGTCGTCTGGCATTTACCGGCGTAATGAGTTTCTTACAAGCAGCCGCTCCACCATGAAATCCAAGTTTTCCTACCTCTCACCTAACTGTCATAGTACTTACAGTGGATGCTGATGCAGTTTGGAATTCCTGTGTGATGGTCTGGATAGATGTCTGCCTATTACACATTATGACCGTCTTCAACTGTCGACGGTCTCAGTCAGTCAACATGAGTTCAGCCTGTACGCTTTTGTACTGTACTTGTCCCCTCACGTTTCCACTTCGCTATCATATCGGAAACCGTAAATCTAGGGATGTCATACAGACGTATGACGCAGTTGACACCTGACCGCGTTCGAAGTTCGTGAGTTGCCTGGAGTCGCCCCGTTCTGCTCTCTTACGATGTGTAATGATTACTGAGGTGGTTGATATGGAGTACCTGGCAGTAGGTGGCCGCATAACGCACCTAATATGAAAAAGGTATGTTTTTTGGGGTGTTCGGATACTTTTGATCACATAGTTTATTGCTCAGATTCCATCGAAACTGCTGTGAGAAACAGTTGTTCACGTCGTTTTACGGACGTAGCAAATCGTCGACGTCTATGGTGCTCATACGAACTAATTGTGTAAGCGGCAGTTAATGATAAATTCAGCGCTATGACTTTCTCACATGGTTGATCTTATCTAACTATGTGCACTTCTTAATCCAATATTTATGGGAGCATTTACATTTGTCTTTTTCGAATTCATAGCGCTAGATTTGCATCTAGTTGCCAAAACTGTAAAACATACTTTTTTTTCAGTAAAAATTGTCTCCGCATAAACGCATCAGAATATCCTCCAAGTTTCGCTGCCATAGAACAATTACAGAACATACTGGACGTCTGTGCGTAGCTGCAGTTTAATTATGACTACCCGGTGCACCTACAGGATTACTACGCAGTTCACACTTAAATGTCCACTAGAGGGCTCACACACAGTTTCAGGTAGTCGACATCATCTCGGGTTATCAACCACGTCGTGGCAGCCTGCTGTAGCAACATTTCGACGAATTTCGAAATGTTTCCATAACACGATGCCATGACTCGTTTGATTACCCGAGATTTCATCAATTATATTCGCCGGGATTGTCAGCCTCCCACACAAAACTTTCAGATTAATTGTTGGCCATCCCACTCTCAAATAGCACGTATACAAACGGGCACCTGAGTCTCTCCGTGTGACCCCTGGTTTCCCTTGTTGTACTACGATGGAAATTTCTCCCTGTGTGGGAGGGATCCAACGAAACAATTTTCGATTCGCGAGAGAAAAGTGGTGACTGAAATTTCATGGAAAAATCACGCAATGGAAACTTCCTGCATTTTAATAATTGTCTTCCAAACTCGCTTATAATATCCGAAACGCCCTCTCCACTCTTTCGAAACAACGAAATATGAAGCACCATACTTCGAGCTGTTTAAGTGTCCTCGTCAACCCCACCCTCCAAAAGAGGTTGCACAAACGTGGTATGGACATTCCCTTTGGCAAATTCATTACATCTTCTGACTGTTATGTCAGTGCATTACAGTAGGTACGTAATGGTTCCAATTTTTGAAAACTGGACATGCTAGTAACAGCAAATTATCTGTATCCGTTATTTATAAAAAACAAACTTATCTCCGTTTGTCGATCGCTTTCCTATTTGAAAATTCCGTTTGCATAAATGATACTTTACTGGCTCTTTCCTTAAGACAGTTTGTAACGAAACAGAGTGTTCCGTAGAGTGTTATCAGATGCATCTGCTATGATTATTTACAGAGGAATATAGCGAGAAGATTGCTATAAAATGATGGCAGAAGAATATTGTGATTATTTCATTTTTATGTACATAAGAATTTAAAATATTCATATTTGATAATTCTGGGCTCTTCCTGAGGATGCTATAATTTATTTTTATGAATAGAGTGGTATCCAGACAACGAAATGGCTAAGCATTATATAGCAAGAGCTCCATAAACAGCTGTATCTTGAATCAATTTATTAAGGCACTACAGGTTACCATCGGGCCTGTGGGCTGTAATTCTTTTCCATTGTCAATTCGTTTCCGGAACACCTTTCCTATGACAAAAATGCGGGAAGATTGAGTAGTGGAAGTAGCCAGTTACAGTGGTAGTGTGGTCACGTGAAGGTGCGCTCTTCAAATTTTTAAATTTTTGGCGTTAACATCGGAGCAATTTATGGATGAAGGCAATAATTAGTTCGCCTGCAGTAATATGTCGTCTCACGTAAATTGAAACCGTGCATGCCAGGCATTCCCACGCTCAGATATGGTGTTGCAATAATTACATAATTTTATTTCAAGAATGTTTCCAAAAGGCAGACATTATCGTGTGTTTGGCCTACCTAAATAATCTGTGGAGTGAATAACTTGCAGAAACACTTTTGCACCAAATTCACAACTGCATTGCTTCCAAAATGACAAGCTGTTGACATTTATTTTGTTATCATTTTTGTAAAGGAAAGCCAGACTTGTGTTAACATAAACTGTGATGAAAAGTGCTTTTGGACAAATAGATTGACAGTTAAATCTGTAAAGTGTCACCATCTTATCTAAAGTACCCACCGTTTACTTTTCCTAAATCCTATCTTAAAACTATTATTTGTTAAGTGGAAAAGTAATTGCATTTAATGCAATGGTTGTGTGTTTCATTAATGAAAGGAAGTGAGGAAAGCAACTTTGAAGAGCCGCATTACGACGCAAAATTCGTTTGCGTAATTTCTCAAGACTAGTCTAAACATTCCGATGAAAGTAACTACCTTCATTTTTATCGGCGAAGTTCGTAAAAATAAATATGGCACTGAAGTCATTTAAGATCTTTCTTTCATTCTGGTACTAAAAGTATTAATTATTTTCATTTAAATATAAATTCTTTAATTGTTCCTGGTTTAAAGAACGGACTTACATTCAACGATCATCCTTTGAGTCCCTTGATAGCTGGTATGTAAAAGCGAAAGTAGTGGTTTTCAGGAAGAAAGTTCTGAAGATGAGTTTGCGTTGCTTCCTGGATCAGTGATAAATACTGACGTTATACCTCACCCGGAAATATTAATTATCAAAACGAAAATTAAAGATAAAGAGTGAAGTGGGGTTTATTCTTTATTTCTGGATACGAAAACCACTTGTTTATTCATTAAATTCTCGTGAAGACGTGCGGTAGCGTAGTTAATATTCATATTAGGTACATGAGTAAGAGTGGCAAGTTTACATTAAAATATTGTTGAGAATGCTAGTTTTACTGTTTTTAGTTGCAAGCCGTAAGTCAAACGCTACTAATGTCAGCCAAGGTTGTTGCAAGTTCACTCAGTTCAACAAGCGTGACAAGCCAATCGTAATAAAACATGCTAAGGTCACACTATATATACGAACAAGGTAGAGAGTGCTGGGTTGTTGTAAGGTTACTCCGTGACTACGACATATAATCTGAGGATGGACGCCATTGCCCAAGACTAGTTATTCTGAAATAGACCAACGATTAACTGATAGAAAAAAGATTATTTTACTTGCAGTTTAAGTAGTTTGTAAATGTACATCCTAGGCACTTTGAATGCTATCTCCGGGCGCTACGGCCAGAGACCAACAGCCGGACACACCAATCATGTGTGTGAGAGGAGTGCTTGCCTCTGGGAATGGGCGTGCGTTTTTTTTTTTGTTATTTGAACCTGGACTTTTCCTTGTTATTTACAGGCATGCATTACTAGGGTAAAGACAACGTCTACAGGAAAATTAGAGAGGTCTTTGGGGAAAAGAGTTGCAACCATATTAACATCAAGAATTCATATGGAAAACTATTGCTAAGCAAAGGAGGAAAGCCTGGAGAATGGACGTATATAGAGAGTGTATGCGAGGAAGATGAACTTCAAGGCAATATTATAGAACAGGATGAGGACATAGATGAAAATGAGACGAGGCATATGATACTTTGAGAAGTATCCGCTAGAGCATTAAAGACGTAACTGGGATCCGAGCGAGGTGGCGCAGTGGTTAGCACACTGGACTCGCATTCGGGAGGACGACGGTTCAATCCCGTCTCCGGCCATCCTGATTTAGGTTTTCCGTGATTTCCCTAAATCGCTTCAGGCAAATGCCGGGATGGTTCCTTTGAAAGGGCACGGCCGATTTCCTTCCCCATCCTTCCCTCACCCGAGCTTGCGCTCCGTCTCTAATGACCTCGTTGTCGACGGGACGTTAAACACTAATATCCTCCTCCTCCGTAACTGGAAACAAGGTCCCGAGAGTAGACGACATTCAGTAGGAACTACGGATAGCCTTGGGAAAAACAGCCATGACAGAACACTTCCATCTTGTGTGTAAAATGAATGAAACAGGCGTAGTACCTTAAGACTTCAAGAAGATTATAATAATTCTAATCTCAAACAAAACATATGCTGACGGTTACGAGTATTACCGAACTATCAGTTTAATGAGTAATGGCTCCAAAATACTAACAATAATTCTTTACAGATTAATGGAAAAACTAGTGGAAGCTAACCTCGCGAAATACCAGTTCGGACTCTGGAGAAATGTGGGGACACACAGTGCAATACTGACCGTACTACTTCTTTTAGAAGATAGGTAAGGAGAAAACAAATCTTCGTTTATAACATTTATACTTAGAAAAAGCTTTTAACAAAATAGACTTCAACGCTGTCTTTGAAATTCTGAAGGTAGCAGGAGTATTATACAACTTGTACACAAACCAGCCGGCAATTATGGTAGTCGAAGGCCAGCAGTGGTTGGGAAAAGAGCGAAACGGGGTTGTAGCCTGTTCCCTAAGGTACTCAGTCTGTATAGTAATCAAGCGGTAAAGGAAACCAAACGAAAATTTGTAGCAGAAATTAAAGTTCAGGGAGAAGAAATAAAGACTTCAGGGTTGCCCATGACATACCAATTTTTTGAGATTAAACGACTTGAAAAAGCATTTGAGCGGAATGGACAGTGTCTTGATAGGATGATACAGGATGAACATCAACAAAAACAAAACAAACATAATAGAATGTAGTGGAATTACGTCAGACGATGCCGATGGAATTAGATTAGGAAACGAGACATTGAAAGTAGTAAATGAGTTTTGCTGTGTGGCCAATAAAATAACTGATAATGACTGAAGTAATGAGAATATAGAATGTAGAATGGCAATTCCAAGAAAAGTGTTTATGAAGAAATTTATTAACATTCAATATAGATTGAATTTATGAATGAAGCATACACGCATTGCTGGTGTAATATTATACAATATTTCTTTCTTTCTTTTGCGCGGTAGTGAAGTTCAGTGATAAGTAAATGGCGCAGCGAAATTTTGATGAATCAAATATTTTAAACTAGCGCATTTACAGAGTATCTCCATTCCCTGAGATGAAAAATGTTAACGGTAGAATGATGAATAAAACAAGAGTTATTATTTCAGTGTGAAGACGATGCATGATTAACGAACTATAGACAAATTACGGCAATTTTGCGTAGAAGAAAATGATTTAACATTAAACTTTGGTGACATATTCCAAAGATATGGCTGAACAAAACAATCTGTTCTATAAGTCCTAAATTACAAAAAAAAAAAAAAAAAAAAAATGGTGATATTAAGCAGCTGAGTAAAGCAGCTCTGATTATACAAAGTAATTTTTTTAACACAGGAGAAATTATTGTAATCGAAGTAAATAAAATGAGGCATGTGGGTAAAAGGGGTAATTCGCAACGTGGCATGCAGGGGATTATGAGTGGTAGCTGCAGTTGGGAGTAGCGAGTAAGGGAACTCTGTATGATCATTCAGTACTAGGCTTGGGGTGATTGACATGTGTCTATTGGTTTTCATTATTTCAAGATAGTTGTTCTCCCTTCCTTTACTGGTGTGATGTAATACTTCTTGTTTCACCTTGTCACTACGGCCTTATTAAAGCAGGTGGTCAGCAAAAGCATCATTTGTCGTAATTCCAATACGTTCTATTAAGTTTGTTTTGCTTTTCTTGATGTTAATCCTATACCACCTTTTCAAGATACTGTCCGTTCTGTTCAACAGCTTTTCCAAATTCTTTGCAGTCCCCTTTTCTAAGCTTCCAACTTCTGTGGTGTTCCTGCCGGACTAACCTACACAGAATTTGCCGCATCTACATGTAATTTTACTTACTCCACTCTTTCCCAAAGCTGGAGTACTGTCTTTACCATTAGGCAAAAGGTGTCCAAATGTAAAGTCAGCTGAAAGAACAGACACCATTCAGAATGTGCAGCTGCGAAACATATATATGGCGACTTACCTTTAATATTTCAATACCTAATTTGTAAGTTGCAGCGAGTTTGAACACTTATTAATTTATTTCCATTCCTGGCGTGTAAGGCTTTCTGCCCAGATCACAGTAACTTGCTTTTAAAACATTATCTGCTGTATCTGTATTTAATGGTAATTTGAAACTTCCTGGCAGATTAAAACTGTGTGCCCGACCGAGACTCGAACTAGGGACCTTTGCCTTACGCGGGCAAGTGCTCTACCATCTGAGCTACCGAAGCACGACTCACGCCCGGTCCTCACAGCTTTACTTCTGCCAGTATCTCGTCTCCTACCTTCCAAACTTTACAGAAGCTCTTCTACGAACCTTGCAGAACTAGCACTCCTGAAAGAAAGGATACTGTGGAGACATGGCATAGCCACAGCCTGGGGGATGTTTCTAGAATGAGATTTTCACTCTGCAGCGAAGTGTTTGCTGATATGAAACTTCCTGGCAGATTAAAACTGTGTGCCCGACCGAGACTCGAACTCGGGACGCGGGCAAGTGCTCTACCATCTGAGCTACCGAAGCACGACTCACGCCCAGTCCTCACAGCTTTACTTCAGCCAGTATCTCGTCTCCTACCTTCCAAACTTTACAGGAGCCCTTCTGCGAAAGGCAAAGGTCCCGAGTTCGAGTCTCGGTCGGGCACACAGTTTTAATCTCCCAGGAAGTTTCATATCAGCGCACACTCCGCTGCAGAGTGAAAATCTCATTCTGGTAATGGTAATTTGCTAAATAGTAACTCACTGAAAATACTATTACTTAAACACTTTTTTATTCCCTCATTAATAATGTGTGGTATTTTTTATTTATTGTTGTCTCTGGCATTACTGGTTTAAAATAAATTGTGTGTAACAGTAAAAGGCAGCCAATAGCAACTGATTACGGTCTCGTCCACAATCGTAACCGAATTCTGATTTCCCTTGACTGCCAGGTTCCACCCGTCCTCCCCCAATCCGATGGGACTAATAACCACGATATTTGGTCCCCTCCCACAAATCAACCAATCAACGAATATGGTTTGACATTCGAATACAGGTCCAGGGTCATAGGTGATATACAGTGCGACCCGAAAATTTCACATACATACACTATTATTTACGCAGTTGTTTGTTCCTTCATTAATAACGTGTGGTACTTTTATTTATTGTTGAGTCTGCAATTACTGGATTAAAATTAATTGTATGTGACCGTAAAATGCAACCAAAAGTAACTGATTACGACCCCGTCTACAATCGTAACCGAATCCTGCCTTCCCTTGACTACCAGGTTTCACAGAAATACGTCCGACCTCCTCTGGGAAACTCTGAGTGGTGAACAGGAGTGTGTTGGACAGGCACTGCGGATAGCTGGCGCTGGGTGGGAGTGGGGGTCGGCTGTTTGACATGCAGGGGTAGTCCGTGTAGTGTCGATAATGCTGTGTCCAGGTTGGCGCAGAGTTACCGCACCTGCCTTGTGAGTTAGAGATCCCGGTTTCGAATCCCAGTGGTGTACAAATTTTCGCTAGTCGCCACTGATTCCGCTAAATGTCTCGCTGCAGCTGGCAGCAGGGATCCACCTCTAATTTACATGTGATGTTTTCACGTTCCTCGATTTAGGCTTTCTGGCTACATCCAGTGAGACTTTCCCAAAGTATGGACTTGTGTGCATCATTTACTGCACCATTGTGGTGGTTGCTCAAGAGCAGGCTTTTAGTGCATTCACTGATGTCCATGGTTAGATGTGAATAATTTATGCAGGTATCCTCAAAATCCATCTTAAATTTTATTCTGCTGTTTTTAGAATTTAGTTGCTTGAGAGATTTTTGAAGGTGCCTGGTAGTACCTGTCAATAAGTACAACACATCATCAATATACCTGCACCAGAGTGGGACCTGATAGAGAGTGAATTATTTTCCACAAACTGTGTTTCAAAATTGTTCATGAAGGTCCCAGCAAGGACTGGACTGTGGCGAGGGAGGGGGGGGGGGGGGAGGGGGAGATACCATAGGTAGTATTTCATTCATAATATTATATCAAGAACCTACAGAACAGTCAATCTCTGCAATAGACTGATAGAGTTTAGCCATTTATGGATGTGAAACATCGACCATAAACACTTCAGACAAGGAGACAACAGAAGCTTTCGAAATGAGATGCTGCAGAAGAGTGCTGAAGATTAGATGGTAGATTGCATAACTAATGAGGAGGTACTGAACTGGAGAGATGGGAAATTTGTGGCTCTACCTGACTAGATGAAACGATCGGTTTGTACGACCCATTCTTAGACGTCAAGGGATAATTAATTTAGTACGGGAGGGAAGTGTGGGTGGTAAAAATCGTTGAGGGAGACCAAGAGGTGAATAATGCAGTAAGCAGATTCAGAAGGACGTAGGTGTCAGTCCTTATTCGGAGATGAAGGGGCTTGCATAAGACAGAGTAACACGAAGAGCTGCATCAAACTAGTTTTCGGACTGAAGGCCACAACAACTGAAATTTATATTTGTGTTATATACCACGTAACCGAAATGTGACTTATAATTATTTTAGTGTTAGAATGAAATTTTCACTCTACAGCGGAGTGTGCACTGATGTGAAACTTCTTGGCAGATTAAAACACTGTGGCGGACCGAGATTCGAGCTCGGGACCTTCGCCTTTCGCGGACAAGTGCTCTCCCATCTGAACTACCCAATCACGATTCACGCCCGTTCCTCATAACTTAAATTCCGGCTGTACCTCCTCTCCTACCTTCCAACAATTTTAATCTGCAGAAACTTTCACATCAGCAGACATTCCGCTGCAAAGTGAAAATTTCATTCTGGAAATATCCCCCACGCTAAGCCATGTCTCCGCAATATCCTTTCTTCCAGTAGAGCTAGTTCTGCAAGGTTCGCACGAGAACTTCTTCCGGTAAGTGTGGAAAGTAGGAGACGAGGTACTGGCGGAATTAAAGCTGTGAGGTCGTCAGTCGTACTTGGCTAGCTCAGATGCTAGACCACTGGTCCGCGGAAGACACAGGTCCCGGTATTTTAGTACTCTTTACACTTTCAATTTTTTTGTTTAAACTACAAATTTTCGCATCATTGAAACATCTTGTGTAAATCTTTTTGGAACTCATCTTGATCTTCCAATTGTGTTACTAGACAGTAAACTAAAGCATAATGTCCAAACGATCTAAGAGGGCTGCTCAGATGGTCTCCCAGATCGTTTACACTGGGCTTTTCGAAGTCCCTAGATCAAACGTCTAGGTATGGTAGAGCACGTCGTGGAGAAGAACTTTTGTTAGAGACGAAATGTTCGCTGACGCTCCCCGGCGACGCCAGGTGCCTCTCACTAATGGTTAGGCCCCTGAGCGGCAGTAAGTCCTAGGCACTCTACAGTGTGGGTATACAATCTGTGTGGCCTGTAATTCAGTCATCTGCTACAAGTGAAAAGGGATTGGCCGAGTAAAATTAATGTTCCTGATTCGCTTCTAAAATACCTTTCTCCGCTTAGAGATACTCGTTCTTTAGGTTTTTTTTGTTGAAAGTCAGTCTATCAATTTACTGGGGCACGGAGGGTTAGTAAACCCTCTTAGTTGAGCGAAATCTCGTCGTACCAGAACTGGCGCATTCAGTAAAAAGACGCCTAGCGTTGCTGGGAACAACAAAAGTTGTTCCCCTAGACGTTTGTGGCAATACATTGAAACGCCCTGTAGAGATAAAGAAAAACAGGGGTCGTGTAGCACTTTCTTGGGAAATACAAATAGTAGACATCCCACTAACCTATCCCTCATTTCCATGCACGTCCACCCTCGTCTCTTCATTCAGTAACATTTCTGCTCACTGAATTTTAACTCTCTTCGATAGCACGAATTTTAACAACGCCATTTATTTAACAAATCCATTCCCGAAGTTATGCAAATGCACATTTTTGTGTACCACTGTCTGACACCAGTACAGCTCTCTTACTGAAATCGCCTGTGTGGAGTACGTGGTTGGGCTAAAGCAGCCATGGACTGATTTTCGTGACGGGAGACGAGACTATAATGACGAAGAGCTAAGGAGAAGTAGAGCGACGACGAGGAAAATGAGAGGAAGAAGAATGCTTTTAACGTTTCGATATGCCATAATAATAAAACGAGTTTCTTTTTTTCTTCACGGTGGTGGAATTTCATAATTGAAAGACACTCAGCACAGGGTGGAAGTAGAGGTTATTACAATAATCTGACTTATTCTGTACTGAAACGTTATATAGCAGATTTTGAAAGTGATTTTTTTTTGCATTTTTCTGAAAGGGAATAAAATTTTGTTTTCTGTAATCAACACAGAAAAAAATTAAATCAGGCTTTGAAGTTATTTATAATTACTTAACAGAGAAGTATTTATCTTCTGTTCTACCTCTGGCAGTGATTCGTTACTGCAAATTGAATTACACTGTGGTTCGAATCCACTCTACCTGGCTGGGTAAAGAAGTTCAAACTTTGGAGGAAGCTAACATTATGCCACCTCCATTAGGGCCATGCCTATTTAACCACTGCTGTGTTCGAATTTCGGCTTCAGGACTGCTTTAATAATTACTGAAGCATAGCTTCATTGCATTTCCTTAACAATTTAAAAGCTTAGAGTCTTTGTTTTAGAGTTTCGAACTCGAAGTTTTTCGAAACTATACCGAAACAGATAAACCTTGAACTTAAAAAATAACTATTAATATTTGTTAAAATACTCAAAAATTAATAATAAAACTTAGCTCACTGCGATTTTCTTATACTGCGGCACTCAAAGAGATCATACCCGTAAGGCCTGATCTTCGGGAAGAGAGGAGATTGGAGGAGAGGGCGGGGGGGGGGGGGGGGTATGGTGTTAGTGGTACGGAGTGCCTTGGGTGAAAATTACACCAAAAGTTATATTTTCTCGATGTACTGTCGGTCGGTACAGCAACCAATACAAATTTCGGAACAATACATGTTTCAATTATTAATGTATGTTTTAACCTTTCACTTTAGAGCAGTGGTGTCCAAACCGCGGCCAGCGGGCCTCATAAGGCCCAAAGTAAGTTTCAGTGTGGCCACAGAAGTGAGTATCTATCTCATAATCGGTAAAAAAAAAAAAAAAAAAAAAAAAAAAAGAGAGAGATCCATTTATGCAAAGTTATGATAAACTGAATATTTTAAATCTGAAAGTTTCCAGAACGGTGCTATTTTCTTATAGGTCCATCCCTTTCCCTTTTTAGTGTTAAGTATATTATGAGCGGCTCAAAACGCTAGTTTTCGTCCAGTGTGGCACTTGTAACCTAAAAGGTTCAGTACTCTACTTTAGAGTACAACGAACGCTATTTCTGAAACGAAAATATCTGTTGAGGTGCTGGGTGTAGAGTCGAGCCGGCCGGAGGGGCCGAGCGGTTCTAGTCGCTACAGACTGGAAACGCGCGACCACTACGGTCGCAGGTTCGAATCCTGCCTCGGGCATGGATGTGTGTGGTGTCCTTAGGTTAGTTAGGTTTAAGTAGTTCTAAGTTCTAGGGGACTGGTGACCTCAGCAGTTAAGTCCCATAGTGCTCAGAGCCATTTGAACCACTTGTAAAGTCGATGTTTACCTCGTATGCCAGTTACCCTCAGCCAACACCAATCTGCTTCTGAGTTATATCTTGCTTCGACTACCTTGTGTAACATTAACTTCAACATGACTGCTTTCACTTCTCTCACTGCCGTGACATCCGAAATGGCGACGTTTCGTGCCAATATAATCTTTTCTATTTCTACTACTCTATTTATTTATATTTTCTTCTGCGAATAGCACGAACTTTGCCTGCGAAAGTTTTTTTTTTCTAATTTGGTAATCCCCAAAATCTAATAACCTACACGGTGTGTAAAAGTCGCCTCTTACGTCATACGTACAATTCACACTGATGAGCCAAGAAATTATAAAAACCTGCTTAATAGCGCTCTGGTTCACATTTCGAACGCAATCCAGCAAAATTACTCCTGGCATGGACTCAACAAGTCCTTCGTATGTTTGTGGAGGTACGTGACATCAGATGTCTGTGCACAGACTACGTAATTCCTCTAAATGACGTGGCAGTGGTTTGTGGTCAAGGATTTGGCGGTCGTGTACATTGGGTATACGTGGTGTGCCTAAAAAGTTCGGTGAGTGATGTCATATCTGAACGGCGACTTGGCTCATATGTGTGTGCATCCGGATCGGTCTCCAGAGACTTGAGGAGAATCGATATACGGCATGCCTGCATGTGACTGGCTTTGTGAACAGACTGCGACCAGTTGAACATGGTCAGTGTGAGAGGAAGTGTCACAGCGCAATGGAGCAACGTGTAAACATCAAGTTCTGCTACAAATTGGGGAAGACTGCAACGGAGACACATGGAATGTTGGTGCAGGTGTACGGGAGGGAAGGCGTGAGCAGAAAATATGTTTACGAATGGTTTAAACGCTTCCGTTAAGGGAAGGAAACAACTGAGGATGAGCCACGTTCAATTCGGCCATCGAAAAGTAGAAACCCAGAAAAGATCGAGAAAGTGCGACAAATGCTGGCACAAGATCGGCGACGGACTCTCAGACTGATTCCCGAGGAATTGGGCGGAAAGGACACAGTGCACACCATCGCCCGCGATGATTTCGATAAGCAGAAGATCTGTTCCCGATTTGTGTCACACAAGCTCACTGACGAGCAGAAAGCAAAACGGATGGAAACTTCTGGTGATTTCGTTTCCATGTGTGACCAGGATCCATTGCTACTGAACACCATCGTCACTGGAGATGAGACTTGGTGCTACTAGTTCCATCCGGAATAAAAACGGCAATCGATGTCATGGTGTTCACCGTCTTCCCGCAACAAAAAAACAAAAGCCGTCTGCAAAAATCCAAGGCGAAATACTATAGATCTCCTTCACCGACAACAGCGGCATCATCCACTAGGAATTTATTGCTGCAGGTCAAACTATTAACGTTGCATTTTAACAGTCCGTTTTGAACCGATTGCTACAGCGTATGCGGCAGGTTCGGCCAGAGTTGCACAGGACTGGAAAATGGATGCTGCTCCGTGAAAATACCCCTGGAAATGGCGCGATCCGTTGCGCCAATTCCTGGCGCAGAAGATGATAACTATTCTTGAACACCATCCGTACTCTCCTGATCTGGCTCCTGCGGACTTCTTCCTGTTTTCACGCTTGAAGGCGGCCATGCATGGTAAACGTTGTGCGGATATGAATGCCCTCAGAGATCGAGTGACAACCGTTCTGCCCTTGCTGATAGTTTCCAGAAGCTGTACGAACGTTGTCAAAAATGTGGTGCAGCGGGTGGCGACTATTTTGAAGGGCAATGAAGAACATTTGTATGTATCTTTTGCTTTGTTTGTTGTCTGTTAGCATTCATCGAACTTTTTAGATACGCCCCGTACATCTGGCAAATCTGGTGGCCAAGATCTCAGATGAGTTCTGTATAATGTTCCTCAAACCACTCTATCACTATCCAACGTAGTGACAAGGATAATTACCCTTTTGGTAGATCCAATTGCCATCGCGGAAGACTTAAACCATGTGGGGATGTTGTTGTTGTTTTTGGGGAAGGAGACCAGACAGCGTGGTCATCGGTCTCATCGGATTAGGGAAGGATTGGGAAGGAAGTCGGCCGTGCCCTTTCAGAGGAACCATCCCGGCATTTGCCTGGAGTGATTTAGGGAAATCACGGAAAACCTAAATAGGATGGCCGGACGCAGGATTGAACCGTCGTCCTCCCGAATGCGAGTCCAGTGTCTAACCACTGCGCCACCTCGCTCGGTCATGTGGGGATGGATGATGATGATTTGGTTTGTGGGGCCCTGAACTGCATCGTTATCAGCGCCCGTACAAATTCCCAAACTTTGCTCAGCCCAATCCCGTCACGTTCATGAATGAAGATGAAATTATGAGGACAATGCAGTCATCTCGAGGCAAGCGAACATCTCTGACCACGCCGGGTATCGAACCCGGGACCGCGTGTTCGGGAAGCGAGAACGCGACTGCGAGACAACGAGCTGTGGACTGTAGGGATAGAGGTGGTGCGCAATAATGTTCGCGCAGTCAAATAATGCCATGGTGCTCTCGGTTACTACGAAAGGTCCTATTTAACGCAACCTAAATTTGTACCAGTGCTCTAGGGGTAGAGTCTTCGATTCATAATCAAAACATCTTCAGTCAGGGGTTCCAAACCCGCCCCTGCTTAAATTTTGGTTAATAATCAGCACTGGTGGCCGAAGATTTCCGACATAAGAAGTAACCCTCATTCTGCCTATGGCCTTGTCGAAGAGGACGGAGGAGCGACAGAGGTTCAGGGCACTCTCTTGTCCTAGAGATGGGAAACTGCTTCTAAAGGCGGAAGAATCAGCAATGATCAACGGCATGAGGATGCAGAAGAAAACTGCAAACCACCGCATTAAAGACACGTAACGTGTATCCACAGGACATGTGGCCTGTAATTGAAGAAGTGTCATGATAGTCTCTCCATTGGCAAAAGATTCCGATATATTCCCTCATTCGGATCTCCGGGAGGGGCTGCCAAGTGGGAGGTTGCCATGAGAAACAGTTTGAATAATCTACGAAAGGATAACATACTACGAAATGGGGCGTGAAATGTCAGAAGCTTGAACGTGGTAGGAAAACTAGAAAATCTGAAAATGGAAGTGCGAAGACTCAGCCTAGATATAGTAGGGGTCAGTGAAGTGAAGTGGAAAGAAGACAATGATTTCTGGTCAGATGAGTAATGAGTATAGTGTAATATAAACAGCAGCAGAAAATTGTATAACGGGAGTAAGATTCGTAATGAATAGGAAGGTAGGGCAAAGAGTGTGTTGCTGTGAACAATTTAGTGATATGGTTGTTCTTATCAGAATCGACAGTGAAACAACACCGTGGATTTCCTAACATAATTATGAACCACTCAAGAACGTAAATCGATGGTCACACAGTTGTCGTATTCTACGGGTTTGCCATTGTCCGTTAGACTAGCAGTGGGAAGAAAACGTTCGCTCAGCTGATGTGCTGAGATAGCTATGACGAAGCTCGCGCTTCGAAGACGCCACAGCATCGTCTGCCACCACTTGGTGAGAAACGAAATACCACAAGTATAATCCAATGCGTTGTATGAGCATATCTGTGACTATGAATTGGCGCTAAATGTGGTTATGGATAGTACGTAAGCTCAGGTTGCGAATCTAACATCATAAATAACGACAAGGGGAAATGAATTAGGCGTCCTTCCTCTTCCGTAACATCAAATATATTTTAGTTATTCTATCTTAAATGAACTGCGCAGAAAATAATTCAACAGAAGTGAATAACTTTTTAGCAATACCAGATGATGTTAACAGTTTGCCGGCGCTGGTTAGCCGTGCGTTCAACGGCGCCATATTGCGGACGGCGCGGCTGCTTCCACCGTCAGTTCCAATCCTTTCCCGGGCGTGGATGTGTGTTAGGCTAGGTAAGCTTAAGTAGTTCTAGATCTAGGGGTCTGATGACCTAAGCAGTTTGGTCGCATAGTTCCTAGAGCCATTTTTTGAGCTTTCCCGCAAATTTTCTTTGCATAAACTGCCGTACCTTCAGATTGCGTTGACGTTCTGTAGAAGCTCACTTTTTTACACCATCAAGGGACCGTATACTGCAGGAAGTGAGATACATTTCCGCTTATTATGTCCACCCGTACTCGAGGTAAACGGGTTTTAAGGGTTGGGTAGACAGATAGACGGTCAAGAAAGTGAGACCAGTATGGTTCCATTTTTACCGATTTAGGTGACGAAATCCTAACAACGAAAAATAGCTACGACAGTTACTGAAGATGACGGCCGCATAAATAATTCCCCCTACTCTTTATTCGAAATGTTCTAGCTGTAGTCGATGCATTAGCATATTAATCGTAGCTACGCTTTCGATCCAAATCACGTTTACAGGAATGCAAATATAATCCATTTGCCTATACACGTGGTAATTCAGATCCCAGTATTAATGCCAGTGCGTTTTAGAAGTGCAAGCATTCCCATTGCTAGCTAGCTTAAGAAACACTTCGGCTAATGAACGTTTTCTGGCTGTGGCGAGTATAATGAAGAATTCGAAACATTGTAGAATATGTTTGGCAGCTATGTAGCCGTTTATTTATTTTGGTGGTGCAGAATTATCCTACTAAATTTAGTCGATAATAACAGTGTTTTGTTAATTCGATAAACATTCCGAATGATTGTCACATAAGCGGTGACACAAAGGTAGAAAATTCTCGTTTTTGATTCCAGAAATTGCATATCATTTAGCCATTTTCCTTACGAAATTGCTGGTTTATTCATGTCTGGGGTAACAATAGAGGGATGTTTTCCTGGGTTGTCTGCTAGCGTAGTGAAAGGTGTATGCTACTGCAAGGGAGGTCTGGTTTGTTTTCGGTTCTAAATATGGTTCAAATGGCTCCGAGCACTATGCGACTTAACTTCTGAGGTCATCAGTAGCCTAGAACTTAGAACTACTTAAACCTAACTAACCTAAGGACATCACACATCAATGACCGAGACAGGATTCGAACCTGCGCCAAGAACCGCACGGCCCCTCCGGCCGGCCGTTTTCGGTTATAATTTCGATGAGGCAGATAGACTACCAGTAAAGCAATTTTAAGAAATTCTCTCTCCCCCAATACACTTATTGCTATCTTTATTCGGTACCGGCGCCCTGTGGATGGAAATATGAAAATCTTATAGAATTTCATATTTGTTACTGCCTACTTTTTCCGCTTCTGTCAATAATTGAATTCACTTAAGTGTGGAACTGAATGATTTTTAACTGAATTTCGTTATGAATCTTCACGCATTGCTAAATCTGCACACTTTCATGGTAGGTCAGCAACGGTAATCCAGTATGACTGGTCTGAACGCTGACACAGACCGTTTCGCGGCCGAATGCGCATAATATTTTGCTAATTCGTAACAATCTGGGGTACTTTGTCTTACTAAAACAGTTATGTTATCTCGACTGAAATTAATTTTTATTGGTACAGTTCATACTAATTAGCGTTTCTTCTTTCATTTATATCTTATATTTACGTGTTATGTTTAACAAAGTAATCACCATTAATATAGTCTTACACATGATTTAAAACAGTCTGACAAAATTCGGATAGTTTTTCAATTTCACACCTGTTCATAGTATGTTGGTAGCACTTCGTCGCCTTGCCTGTTACGCTGTGTAGCAGACTTTAAAGCTGTGCGGATCAGCATAACGAAAAGGCGAGGGGTCTCCCTCGTTTTGTCCATAACTACAGTGTTATTACAAATGATTGAAGCGATTTCACAGCTCTAAAATAACTTTATTATTTGAGATATTTTCACAATGCTTTGCACGCACATACAAAAACTCAAAACGTTTTTTTGGGCATTCACAAACGTTCGATATGTGCCCCTTTAGTGATTCGGCAGACATCAAGCCGATAATCAAGTTCCTCCCCCACTCGGCGCAGCATGTCCCCATCAATGAGTTCGAAAGCATCGTTGATGCGAGCTCGCAGTTCTGGCACGTTTCTTGGTAGAGGAGGTTTAAACACTGAAGCTTTCACATAACCCCACAGAAAGAAATCGCATGGGGTTAAGTCGGGAGAGCGTGGAGGCCATGACATGAATTGCTGATCATGATCTCCACCACGACCGATCCATCGGTTTCCAATCTCCTGTTTAAGAAATGCCGAACATCATGATGGAAGTGCGGTGGAGCACCATCCTGTTGAAAGATGAAGTCGGCGCTGTCGGTCTCCAGTTGTGGCATGAGACAATTTTCCGCAGGCTACGCGTGAAACTTGCCCGCACGCGTTACCGTTTCTTCGCTCACTGCAGGCCGACCCGTTGATTTCCCCTTACAGAGGCATCCAGAAGCTTTAAACTGCGCATACCATCGCCGAATGGAGTTAGCAGTTGGTGGATCTTTGTTGAACTTCGTCCTGAAGTGTCGTTGCACTGTTATGACTGACTGATGTGAGCGCATTTCAAGCACGACATACGCTTTCTCGGCTCCTGTCGCCATTTTGTCTCACTGCGCTCTGGAGCGCTCTGGCGGCGGAAACCTGAAGTGCGGCTTCAGCCGAACAAAACTTTGTGAGTTTTTCTACGTATCTGTAGTGTGTCGTGACCATATGTCAATGAATGGAGCTACAGTGAATTTATGAAATCGCTTCAATCATTTGTAATAGCCCTGTATACGTCTGGAGTAGCATTATATGGTGGTGAAACATAGACAGAGAAGAAACCGGAACAGAAGAAAATCGAAGTATTTGAGATGTGGTGCTTCAGACGAATGTTGAAAATTAGTTGTACTGATAAGGTTAGGAATTAGGAGTTTCTGCGCAGAATCGGAGAGGAATGGAACATGTGGAAAACACTGATAGAGGGAAGGGGCAGGATGATAGGAATTCGGTTAAGACATGAGGGAATGGCTTCCAAGGTACTAGAGGGAGCTGTAGATGGCAAAAATTGTAGACAGAGATTGGAATATAACCAGTAAATAATTGAGGACGTAGGTTGCAAGTGCTACTCTGAGATGAAGATGTTGGGACAGGAGAGGAATTCGTCACGGGCTGCATCAAACTAGTCAGAAGACTGACGACAAAAAAAAGTGTCCTTCACGGGTTAATACTGCCTCCAAGAGCCTGCCCTGAGGCATGGTGCGTGTTTCGAGCAGCGGTTCAGACGATACGTGAAAACTGTCGATTTGGTTTAACAAGAAACGTTATTCATCCTACTAGGTGAAACGTTTACCCCACTGCAATCGTACTGAGGATGTCGTTCAGAACAGGTAGAGTCCTCTGCTACAGAACACCATGTTCATCAGTGAATGCTTGACAGTGTGCTTTGAGACACTTGTGCCTGCACCGGCACTGAGCTCTGTCGTCGCGTTTGGCACTGATGCGGTTCCACAGTGTGAGCAATACTGAACGTTCTGCTTTCGGGTGTGGGTGTCCAACACCTAGTCGCCTACTTGTGGTTTCACCATCGTTCAAAAATTTTCTATGCATGCCTATGACAGCATCACCCGAACAGCGGAACAGCTTTGCCGTCTCCGAGATGTCTTTGCCCAGGCTCCGAGTCATTACAATTCGTGCTTTGCCAGTGTCACTTGTATCAATGGATTCATCCATTTTGCGCTCTGTGTAGTCGTACAATGATTCCATATTCACCTATGCTTCGATTTTCCTTTAGGCGTCACGTGCACACAACTCCAGCAATCGAAGTTTGACCTCGTAGCGGGCAGTGACATAATTTCACAGGGATCTAGTCAATAAACAAACTAGACGCAGAGCGTATGTTTTTAAAGGATATTTGAATTACATGTGGAACAAACTTGTTACGAAACTCATTTCCTTAACTCCATCCAGAAACCCTGTATTAGACGTCCCAAATTGGGTTATTTCAATTATTCTCGTTAATGATCACCAGGAGCGTTAGCAAGGTGAGGTAAAGAAAAGCCTTGAATTCGACTTTCTGTGCCACGATACACAGTACATTCGTTTGCGGAATTTAGATGTAGATGGAACTTTTACTTACGTTTTTTGAGTGGAAAACTCCTGAACAGGTTCTAGATGCCTGTCTATGGCCGCACCACCCAGCCACACATTCATTACTGCGTAATTTGGTAGGAGTCCGAGTCTTCTAAATATTATTAAAATGTCTCTCTTCCAACAATTCGCCATAGCACCTTTAAGGAGAGATGTATGATACTCTGAAGGATCGTTTTCATTCTTTCATCCACTTAGTTCAAAAGTCTAGTCTAGATTTTGTTACTGTTTTACTCTTTGGAAGGCAGTCAGCAAGAAAAATATCTTTTCACTCCAAAACTCATTGGACATTGTGAGATTACAAACAGATATAACTTAACACGACTGATTTGGAAAACAGACACGGCTGTGTTTTTATGACGGCGGACTCAGACATGATCCACGTGAGATTCTCAGGAGGTGAAAGCAGGTTTGAGTCCCTTATGACGTAATTCTGTCTCATTGGCAGAAGTGGTGCTATGAGAAATAACACGGCCACAGGAGTGCAACAGGTAAACTGTTTTTTATTTTTTATTTTATTTATTTATTTATTAGCTTAGTGGCTGCACACTCGGCCGTTGGAGAGAAGCACAGAAGGGACAGCCACGATGACGGAAACGAGAGACTACTATACTTCCTAAATAGACTATAATTCTGTAGATAAGATTAAGACAGCTATAAAATAACAAGAAACATCCATAGAATACGAAAAAATAAGACGACTGCATGCTTGTTAACGTGCCAGCAACAAGACCAGTAGTTTTTGATTTAGTACCTACCAAAGCTTTGCAAATAAAATGAATTTTAAGAAAAACAATAAATTGTAATCTCAACATCTTGGGAGATTTTTATAAACTTCTTGTCAATGAACAGAGCTTATGGAACAGCATCAGAACATTTTTATAGAATTTTTGTATTTAGTGTTTACTTTGAACTGTATTCCGAGGTACAAAAAGCCGGTTCCATACGAAACAGATGATACATTAATAAAAGTAGTGGCATAGTAGTAAATTATGCTGATGTACATATTTGTAAAATATTTACTTCAATGCACTTACAATTTTTGAACAGTATAATATCGTAGTCGAACTATTTCACAGGCAAAACTGTAATTATTGAGAAAAATAAAAACTCAGCAAAACACTAAAGACAAAATCGGAAATCTGAGGAGGTTTCGCTCTAGTCTGATATGATGTATATACTTTTAAATGAGTATAAATTTTTGTCAAGATGTATGGAAAACATTGTATGAGAATGTTCTTAATGACGGCCGAGGGCATAAATAGATGGCGCCCACGTTGGACTGGATCAGACCATCTGGAGACCTGGAACAGAGCAGACCGGCGTTTAGGTGAATGGCGAGGAAACAGCGATCCGAACTATCCAGAATTTCTGTAAGAGTTCAGAGACTTGTGGAATTCTCGCGCGGTGATGCGAGTGGTTAGAAGTTTTCTGGAGGAAAGTTTGCGTGAATTCCAGTTCATGAGAGGCTGCAATAATTTTGGTAGCTTACCAAAACTAATTATTCGTAATAACGTAGTGCGCTGCTCTGGTCTACAAATTCGAAAACATTAGCTCCGTCATTGAGATAAATTAACCACAAAATGGAATCAATAAACTCAGTGTTAAATCGAAACCCAATCAGTTGATAACGTTATTTGAGATTTTATCACCTCATATAAAATGCTGTCTGAATTTTTACTTAAACTATTGGTTGGTACGAAGATCAGTCGTGTGTTGCAACAGATGTGTTTGTTGTTCCTTAAACGAGAAACGAAACCAAATAACTCAAAGCAACAACGCATCCAAGAAACCTACAGGTTTTCGTCCTCTGCTTACTCTGCAATTTCGTTTTCGATACGCAAGTGGGTGATCCCACGGCTTATTCACAATAATAATTTTAACTGCTGAAAAATTATGGCGCCTGCAGAAACCTATACTACGTATAGGACGAGTTTCCTTTGGATATCAGCTTCCAGAGACCGTCGGATTCCTTTAAAAAACGCACATTACATGACAATTATAATATAAAGTTACTTCACGGGCTTATGTTAGTTACGCATCATGTACCAACATCACACAGAACAGATTTCTGTTGTAGTCAACCACATGTCCGTCGACACCTGAGGCATTTTATCCACGCTGTATTAATTTTGTTCCTTCACTGATTTTTCGAATGGTTTCACGTTGTCATTTATTTCAACCTGTACTGCGCTGATCTTTTAATTTCCAATGAACTACACATCCAATAAGCCCTTATATTCTGCTTCGCGTATTCTCGTCTTTGTGTGACGAACTATTTTCTCTCTACTGTTCCTCCTGCGAAGAGGTTCCTACTCCTGGATGCCATGGAAGATGTCCCAATCAAACTGCCTGTTCATGTGGTAAAGTTTACCATAGACATATTTCTTCGCATTCTCTTCTTAGTACATTAATCTGATACCTCAGATGCTCACTTAGCGTTTACTATTATTCGATAGAAACACATTTCACACCCTTTCATTTCCTCCTTTTGCGAAATGCTGATGGATCAAATTTCATCTCCACGCATTGTTCTCCTCCAGTGTGTATTCCTAATGAACGTCTGTATTACTTATACCGATATCACCGTTTGGTACCCAAAGAGTTTCCTTATGGATCAAAGCATTCCTCGGCCAAGGCAATCTACGCCTGATTTCTTTCAACGCCATTGACTGCACCCATATTTTCTCAGAATTCCCAGATTTTATCCCACAGATTTATGAAATGATACCTCATAGGTTTATTCTCCTTGAATCGTATCAGAAGAAGTTCTACGAGAGTTTAAAGAGAGGTTAATAGCATTCTGAAATAAATATTCCACGTAACACTAACGTACGGTTTGAATATTTTGTGACGAATTAAAACGGGCTTCCATTTGGTCGCACGAATTCGATATCCGGGGCTTTACGGCTAGTAACATACCTGTGCGGTAATCTAAATAAGAGATGACAGGCTTCACGTATTAAATTCGGTACTGTTGTTGCCAACCGTCCCCGACAGATTGTTTCAGAAAACAGCTGATATAAACATGCGATAGCTGCTTTCGTCCCTCCATTACTTTGAAAATAAATGTCTCCAAATTCAATCAAAAGAAGTCCATTTTGTGCTTGATTAAATAATAACAAAAGAATTCAGTATATTTCATATATTTCACCTTAATTTAGGCATTTTTTTCAAATGATTTCAAAAAATTAAATTGGGTATACAGGAACATTGTTTCAAATTAAATATGACATTTTTGATAGCAGCAATGAGGAAATGCACATGCAATGTTAATTAGGAAGTCACTCACTTACGTGATGGCAAATAGCCCCCGCAATACAACAAAATTATCCACTGCCTAATAACAGTGTTCTGTAAACAGGCAACGTTAATTAACATCAACGACAGTCATGAAAAAAATTCACCAAACAACTTTTCTGTATGCTCGTAACATTTTAAAAACTTTGTTTGAAGCTGACATCCTACCGCCGACATTGATAGACATGGAAAGCCGAGAGCACTCATTGGCTGCCGTGTCAGAATTTCATCTAGAAGTTCTACTCGCTATGCACGGAAACTCATTTCTAAAATGGTCGAATGTTGTATCTCGACGTACTCATTATCGTGTCACATAAATCGAGCATGAGAAGAAATCTGTTCCCGCAAACGTAACACCACCAGTATAGTTAGCAGTAAATTTATATTCTTCGTGAGTACAGATATTATTGAACAGGAAGAAATCTAAGGCCCTTTGCTGCAGCCAGTTGCTAGTTGAAAGCAACAGACAAAATGAGTCCGAGTCAACTGAGGATGGAAATCAATACAAAAATATGTAAACAAAACATTTACCGTCATAGCTATGCCATACTAAAGGAAGAAATGTGTGTATTGGGAGAATAATTTAATAAATAGCAGCTATGTTGTCACAAGGAATTATTGTAAAGTAATATACGAGAAGCATTTATTGCTAGTTAATAACATGTATTGCTGTTCGACTGGAAAAGATTATGATACCAATAAATTAGCTTTAGAGGGAGTCGTAACACACTGTTATCAGAAGTAATGTTATGAAGCTGTAGTTAAGGCTACGTGATTACCACTACATCTGACGCGGACACACAAACCCAAAAAGAAAAGCATTAAGACATACCAGACAGCATATGGCGTTTATACTTTCTACCTCGTAACTTAAGTGACGTGTTGTGTCGTGTTGTTATACCGAATATATCGCGGATTCATCACGGCTAACTAATTCTCAACCGTTGCCCAAAACATATGTGGGTTAGTCGGGCCAACCCTGGTGTCCAAAATTAAAGCAACAGACGAAAATTTTGAAACGGTGCGTTTATTTTGCCGCAAATCAGTATAAACAGGTGACAGTAAAGTTGAACGATGTAAAGAATACAAAATGTAAACAAACGCAACATGCATAACGGTAGACAAAAATGTTCTTCGTTTATTTCAACTTAACGGATTTGCACACATATTCCGACAACTGGTTAATGTTCCAAAGTGTGGTGTGACCATCTCTGGCAGCAATACTGGCCTGACAACCGCGAGGCATGCTGCGAATGATGTCAACAGTCTTACGTTATTCTTCCCACATACCTGCTCGCAGTCTTGCAGAGTAGGTAGTGGATGCTAACGTGATGAAAGCCGTCTCCGTAGTGCAACACAGACACGCTCTGTGGGAGTCAAACAGGGGGACTGAGCACGCCACGCCATGAGTACAGTATCTTCTGTTTCCAAGAAAACATCAACAACCCCTGCTCTGTCAGTTAGATCATTATCGTCCATCAATACGAAGTCTGAGCCCACAGCGCCTCGCAACAACCGCAAATGAGATCCCAAGATCTCTTCACGATACCTGACAGCAGTTAAACCTTTCTGATTCACCCACCCAATTTCATGAAGAGGGTTTCGAGTGGTAAACATAATCCCTGCCCACCCCATTAGGTAGCATCCTCGATATTGGTCTCTTTCCACAATGTTTAGGCCATGGAATCGTGTTCCTCGTCCCCTCCACATGCGAATCCATTGAAAATCACACTGCAGACTAAATCGGGACTCATTTGTGAAAACAACATTGACCCACATTTCGACCATCCTTCTGTGAAGACGCGTAAGGGGCAGACGTATAGCAGATCTCCAACAATAAAGGCCACCCTGCCGAAGCCATCTGCACATCGTCTGCCTCGATACAACACATCCAGTGGATGCTGCGAGTTCACATACCAGTTGCCGTGCTGTACTAAGGCGGTACTGTCGTGCCCTTGCAGCCAAATAATAGTCATCTTCTCTGAAGTCACACGTAGTCAGCCCTGCCAAGGTCTTCAGGAGACAGTTTCGGTCTCTATACACTGTCGCCACATCATATTAACAACAGAATGATTAAGCCATCGGGCCACATCAGTTTGTGACTGTCCCCCCTTCCTTTCTTTCCATGGTCCTCCACCGCAGAGTGTCTGGTACGCATCTTGTCTAAGCCATACTGCACCATCTGTGTCTGTGTGCACATCGATTGTGGACGCGGGGCTATCCGGTTAACACTACTTTATTTCGTAGCTGCCCTGACGTCTTCGTTGACTGGAATGCCATCTTCCGTGCAGAGCACCATCGTTATTGATATCTGGTTGACAGTTTGTATGACTATTCGTGAATTAGACATAGGACGGGGAAATAGCGGTTTGTTGCTTTAATTTGGGCCACCAGTGTGTTTCGAAGGCATACGCGCCACGTCTCAGTTGTTTTCGAAGGAAATGTAATCACGTGAGTTACTGACTTGCACGAAGCATTTCATGTGCATGGAATGATCTGCAAACAATCCTCTTTTTGTTTTCTTTTTTTTTTAAATATCAGTCTTCTGACTGGTTTGATGCATCCCGCCCCGAATTCCTCTCCTGTGCCAATGTCTTCATCTCAGGGTAGCCCTTGCTTACCTACGTCCTCAAGTATTTGCTGGATGTATTCTGCCGTCTGCACCTCCCGCTGGTACCGTGAAAGCTATTCCCTTTTGTCCTGGCATCCTGTCCCTTCTTCTAGACAGTATTTTTCATACATTCCACTCATCTCCGATTCCACGCAGAACCTTCTCAATCCTTACCTTTTCAGTCTATCTCACTTTCAACATTCTTTTGTAGAATCACATCTCAAGTGCTTCGATTCTCTTGCTTTCCGTTTTTCCCAACGTCCATGTTTCACTACCATACAATGCTGTGCTCCAAACGTACATTCTCAGAAATTTCTTCCTCACATTAAAGCATATGTTTCATACTAGTAGACTTTTCTTGGCCAGGAATGCTTTTTCTACCATTGCTAGTTTGATGTCCTCCTTGCTCCGTCCGTCACTGTTTATTTCGCTTTAAAGTTAAAGAATTCCTTAACTTCATCTACTTCCTGCTAAATCTCATTATTTTTGTTTTTCTTCGATTTACTCTCAATCCACATTCTATACTCACTAGACAGTTCATTCCATTCATCAGATCTTGTAATTCTTCAATTTCACTCAGGATAGCAATGTAATCATTGAATCTTATTACTGATATCCTTTCACATTGAATTTTAATTCCACTCTTGAACCTTTATTTCATTTCTATCATTGCTTCTTCGATGTGTAGATTGAACAGTAGGAGCGACACATTACATCCCTGGGTTACACTATTTTTAATCACGGCACTTCGTTCTTGGCCTTCCACTCTTACTATTCCCTCTTGTACATGTTGCATATTATCCTACAACTTACCCGTATTTTCCTCGGAATTTCGAATATTTTCTACATGGGCTACAAATCCAAAGAATGTGTTCTGGTTTTTCTTTAGCCTTGCTTCCATTATCAACCAATTCGTCAGATTTGCCATCATCTTCGTTAAAGCCGAACTGGTCGTCATCTAACACATCCTCAGTTTTGTTTTCCATTCTTCTGCATATCATTCTTTTTGCCAACTTGGATGCATGAGACGTTAAGCCAATAGCGATAATTATCGCACTTGTCTGCTCTTGTAGTCTTCGGAATCATGTGGGTGGTTTTTTTCTGAAAGGTCGATGGTATATGCTAGACTCATACACTCTACACACCAACATGAACAGTTTAGTTGCCACTTCCCAGTGACTTTAGAAATTATGATGGAATGTTATCTATCTCCACTGTCTTATTTGATCGTAAGTTCTCCTAAAGCTCTCTTAAATTTTAATTCTAATACTGGATACCTATCTCTTTCAAATCGACTTCTGTTTCTTCTTGTATCACATCAGATAAATCTTCTCCCTAATAGAGACCTTCAGTGTACTCTTTTTCCACCTTTCCACTCTCTCCTCTGCATTTAACAGTGGAATCCCCGTTACATTCTTAACGTTACAAGCTTTGCTTCTAATTTCACCGAAGGTCTTTCAGACTTTCTTATATGCTGAGTCAGTCCTCCAGACAATTATTTATTCGTCAATTTTTTCACATGTTTCAAGCAGTCATTTCATCTTAGCTTCCCTGCACTTCCTGTTTATTTCATTTCTTAGCGACTTGTATTTCTGTATTACTTAATTTCCCTGAACTTTTTATACTTCCTTCTTCCATCGATCAGCCTAAGTATTTCTTCTGTTACCCATGATTTCTTCGCAGCTACCTTCTTTGTACCTATGTTTCTCCTTCCAAATTCTTGATTTCGCTTTTTGGAGATCCAGTCCTCTTCAACTGAACTGCCTACAGAGGTATTCCTTACTGCGTTATCTGTAGCCTTAGAGAACTTCAAGCGTATCTCTTTTTTTCTTTGGTACTTCGGTATCCAACTTCGTTGCGACGTCAGTATGTACACTTGAATTACCGTTGTCAGTGTTGGTTTGCTGTTGAGAACAACGCTGTCACTGAAACGTTCACAGTAACTCACTCTCAGATTTACTTTCCTATCATAGCATCATATTGCCGAATGTTTACCATAATAGTTAATTCACGTATTTATGAGATCTTGATATTTGAGGATTTTTGAAACCTAATAGCTTTTACAAATTGTTATTTTTCATGTTCACAAGGCCTGATAATGGACTTAATTTCATAACTAGCGTGCTCAGATCTGCAGTTATGTTAAAGATACATTCGTCTGAAGTAATTTTTTATTTATTTAAATTTCGGACCTTAAGGCTGTTTTTCTTTTAAAATTTTTTGAATTATTCTCATTGCTTTTACTCAGTTGAATAATAGGTGCAGATCACCGCAATTTGCAAATGCCTTTTAATCATTGTATTCTTACCAGTGAACTGTTATAATTAACGTGATGAAGATAAATTTTTGTATCCTCAAATGGGTCAGCATTCCACTCCAGCATCCCATGTACCCTGATTACCAATCGTACGCCTTACCAGTATCTTTGTCATTTCTTTGAGCTTCTACACTAAGAATTTTTCGTGTCTGACGCGAACCAGAGTTTCCTTCGAGAAGAGCTGCCTAGTCAGATTGCCGACAGAGGAAGTCAAATTATACTTTTAGATTTCCAGAAGATTTTTGATACCGTTCCTCGCGAAAACGATTTAGGAGACAATCTGAACAGTTCTCTTAGATTGTTTGCAGATGAGCTATCATTTACAGTCCTGTAAAGTCATGAGATGATCAAAACGAATTGTACAATGATATAGATAAGATATCTGCATGGTGCAAAAAGGGGCAATTGACTCTAAATCACGAAAAGTGTGAATTCATCCACATGAGCATTAAAGGGAACCCGCTAAATTATAATTAGACGGTAACTCACACAAATATAAAGGCTGTAAAGTCAACGAAATACCTAGCGATTACATTTACCAATAAGTTAGACTGGAACGATCACATAGAAAACATTGTGAGTCAAGCAAACCAAATACTGCGATTTAATGGCAGAATACGCAGACAACGTAATAAATGTAATAAAGAGACTGCTTAGACTACGCTTGCCCCCCTCTTCTGGAATATTGCTGTGCAGTGTGGGCTCCAAAGCAGGGGACGGAGGACATTGAAAAGTAATAAGGGCAGATCGTTTTTTATTATTACAAAACAGAGGATGGCAGTCACTAAAACATAAGCGATTTTCGCTGCGGCAGGACCTTCTCGTGAAATTTCAATCGCCAACTTTCTGCTCAGAGTGTGAAAATATTTCGTTGCCGCCCACCTATACGGGGAGAAACGATCATTATAATAAAATGAGAGAAATCAGAACTCGGACGGAAAGATTTAAGTGTTGATGTTTCCAGCGCGCTGTTAGTGAGTGGAATGGTAGAGAAGCAGCTTAAAGGTGGTTCGATGAACCCTCTGCCACTTAACTGTGAATTGCAGAGTAATCACGTAGATGAGGTGTAGATCGAAACAGCTGAGTGTATGGTGTCTTATTACATAATGTATAGGTACAGTCATCTATGTTTTGATATCAAGTTGCGCTGAATTCTGTGGGAAAGATTTTGTTCATTTTATTAAAACGAATATTTCTATTGAAGCTACATGGACTGAGGTGCAGCAGCCACATATATCGTGCCAGACTGCAGGCACGTCACCCGTTGCTGCACGGCAGCATAGCCTACTTCTCTTCCTTAAAAGTGTCAGGACCAGGGTGTTTCCGTTAGAGCACGCAAAAATTCGACAGAACATAGAGGATGCTCCTGTGAACAAATTGAGTTATGGAACTTGGTGTCGGAGAAGCCAACTTAAGGAGCTAATGGAATAAAATCACATTACTGTGTACTTTTTTATTTACATTAGTTAACTACTGATAGCACCACTGACACAATGGACGTACCATTTGTACTGCTGAAACTGACGGCCATCAGCCTCAACGCAAGCATGAAATCGCCGAAGAATATACTGACGCACAGTGACAAATATCGCTGGTGTGTTTCGTATCTCATCACAGGCAGCTACAGTTATGGCAACTAATTCCATCTCCGTATCCACTGGAATCTCGTACACAGGTGACTTTAGACATCCCCAAGGGAAATAATCAAGGGAATTGAAATCAGGTGACCTCGCCGGCAATGGAATAGGACTTCCCCTCCCTATCCAATAACCAATTTATTATACTGTAATTGTCTGAATAGAAATGACTAATGAATGGGCCTGTCATTGATTCACAGCATGTTCCGTCACGGCACAATGTAAATGCAATATAACAGAGCCACCTATGGACAAATAAAGTAAAAAATACCTTCATCATGACTTCCTGATGATCAGGCTCGTCCTCCTTGTTTCCTTGCAGGAAACAAAGAAAGCATATGTCAATAAATAGTACAGTACGTGTAAATTTGTACGCATGTTAGTAGCAAATAAGGTGGCAAGCAGTAATCCTAGACAAAGGTGTAGACGAGTCTACTTCCGTATCTCCTTAACCTGACTTGTCTGACGCCAGGTTCCCAAGCTCAAATTGTTCAGTGGAGCATTCTCCAAGTCCTGTTACATTTTTCCACGATCTAATGGAAACACTCCGTATATGGTGCAATGATTTCTGTGGTACTCAAAACCTGCATTTTTGTGACGAAGCTTGTATAGCTAATTAATATGACTGTACAATCTATAAGTGCAATGACACGAACTGTGTAACATACTGTACTTAGTCAGGCATGGAAATGGTATCATATATGCCTATAGTGACTTATGATTAGGCATTTGGAAACATTCTACTCCAAGCTACCTCTGAATGTTTATTTTTAAGTCTGGGAATGGTTACCGGTGACCGAAATTAGTAATTTGACTGATAAACATTTATGGTCGGTGACTGGTTTTGTAATAAAATATGATCTTACTGGTGAAAATGTGTCATATATTTATACTCACTTAAGAGACTCAGTGTAATGTTCTTCTTATTCTCATTTTGTTGATAGGCTAGTAATAATAGTAATAATAATGAATAGAATTCGGGAGAAGAGGAGTTTGTGGCACAACTTGACGAGAAGGAGGGACCAGTTGGTAGGACACGTTCTGAGGCATCAGGGGATCACAAATTTATCATTGGAGGGCAGCGTGGAGGGTAAAAATCGCAGAGGGAGACCAAGAGATGAATACACTAAGCAGATTAAGAAGGATGTAGGTTGTAGTAAGTACTGGGAAATGAAGAAGGTTGCACAGGATAGAGTAGCATGGGGAGCTGCATCAAACCAGTCTCAGGACTAAAGACCACAACAACAAGAACAGTAATAGGCATTTGTTCGCCTATAGAGGCATCTGCAATAAAGCCAATATACATTGTATAGTGCGCCTACATCCAGAGTATAGAGATGAGTCGAGGTAATGTTACCGCTATCGTTTCACTTGCCGTACATCATTTACTTTTGTAACATGTTAAGAACATATGCAGATAACACTTGTACAAGGTTACATGCCACTATAGCAGTTAAATTTCTTATGTGCCGTTCATCCACATATAATGATCAGTTTTTTCATTGTCTCTAGTCTGTTTTACCTGTAAAAACTAGAAATGAGCGTTTGGCGTCAAGTTCTGGCGGGCCCCTTACAGGGCAGGTCTTGAAGCCATGGTGCAGGTCTTATTACTTATATTCGACGCCACATTGGGCGACCTGCACGCTGGATGGGGATGAAATGATGATCAAGACAACAGCGGCACCACCGTTTAGGATAGGGAAAGTTAGTTTTGTATAATATTCTAAGCACAAGTTACAGCCAGGTGTGGGTCGGCTAGCAGTGAGTTACACATACCAACAGTTGCAAAGTAGAATAGAGGCCACTGGGCCGTCAAATTTCTGAAACAGTATATGTAGTGGTTTTGCATGTCGCAAATCGCAGGCAGAAGGGGCCCACTGGCCAACCTAGCTTGTTATGAGTACGTGACGTGAAGCGGCACATATGGTAAAACAGAGGCACACAGCCATGTGTAAATAGGTGCGGGTTTCTAACGAGATTCATTCAAGTGTGGCAGCTCTTCCGGATGGCAGGGCATGCCGCAACAGATGGGTTCCCAGCGTCCCTGTCCTCGACAGGTCATTGGTTCGACCCTCTGAGGCCGATGCTGGGTCCGTAGGCAGCCACCCAGTGGCTGGTCACTCTTTGGCTCACTACCACTTGCAGTCTTCTGGGCTCCAACACGTGCCACTGACATCCGGGGGCGAAGGTCGCAGATTCGGCTGCGGATCGCCAGAGCTTCTTGCTGCCGCGTCCTAAGCCACGCCAGTGACGGAACACGGCGCGGACCATCTCGCAGTTGTCAGTGGGCCACTCGGGGGCTCCTCGGAACAGCGCTAAGGCAACGAGGATGGGGACAGCTGAGTCGGCAACCGGCGCACCCTGACGCCATCGGAACTCCGCGGCTAGGCAAGGCCGGCTCGACACAGCATTGAATTGTACAGGCTGCTGGGGTACTTCCTCAGCATTGTGGGGCCCTGTGATGCACATGAGGTGTACGAGGGCACTGTGGTTGGAAACAATAAGTCATTTGGAAAGCACAGAGAAGTCCTAATGTGGTGCCTTCTATCTCTTCCTGCTACATTTGGTCATCCTGATACATGCGATGGCAGAAGCTGCCACTACACTACATTGAATATTTTCTGAGATTACAATTTAACTGACAGAGATTTCATGTGTCGATCAAAGAAATTACAGGTTTGTGATCGAATTATATTGTTTGTTCCGAAGCTGGTAAGTGCAGTTTAATTTCATATAAAATTAATCCTCACTATGGTCTGATGATATTTTTTCTTGTTATCGCTCTTCTTTGCTGCGATAATGGCGTCCTTTATTTTTGGTTGTATTGGTGTGCTTTTTTGTATAAATACTGTTAAATAAGGTGCGACTGCGACCATTGCAAATGCCTTTGAGTATGGACATGTCTAAGGAAGTTTCAATTTCTCCTGCTCTCTTTCTTTCTCAACTTTTTTTTTTTTTTTTTGGGGGGGGGGGGGGGGCGAGGGAGAGAGAGAGAGAGAGAAAGAGAGAGAGAGAGGCTCAGAAGTGTTCAGTCTTCTGACTGGATCAATGTGGCCCACCACGAGTTCATCACTTGAGTCTCTCTAATATCGTGGTAATTATTCCCTGTTGTATTAATACACGTCCTATCACTTTTCCGGCAATAATGTGACTAAAATAGAATGTACGATCTACAGAACAGTTTAAATCGTTATACATACAAACATCTACACGTGTTCTGTCGGTAATTTCTTTGACAAATGATCAAAATGTCCTCGGCCAGAGATCCTCGATCCTTATCAGAGGAAGCCTTGACAGCAACTGTTTTTGTTTGACGTCCTTAATGGCTCCTGTGAAACAGCTATCATCAAAACTGATTCATTTTGGACGAGTGACTTGTTGAGGAAACTACAGAATTACAAAGTACAGGTGCAAAATATATTTCCTCAATCTCCGACAACATACTTGAATAGAAGTAGTAAAACACAGAAATAAGCATCCCTGTAAAATAGATGGAATCAAATTATAATCCATATTGTCAATGTAAGTACCTGCTGTACAAAAGCACATCATAGTCTGTGGAAGACCTTTAACATTATCTCTGTCAACTATATCTAAAACCGTCTTTGTAACTGTTTATTTATGTAAGTTAATCGTGATGTATGCTGTGCAATGAAAATTATGTCTAAGACTCTGCACAAATGGAAAAAAGAAAACTGTAAGTACAAGTTCTTCCAAATTTCGCCACTAACTACATATAAAAATCGAGAACAAACTAAAAATTGCAAGCTTTTTGTATATTGCAGGAACGTCAGCAAAATAAAGCAGACACTCTTACATCGAAAACATAATCTTTTTATTCTTTCATTGTCTTAAGATGAGAGACGAGGACAAAACTAAATTACATAAGTGACAAAAACGTGAAAATTTTGTTTTATTATGTGTGGGTAAGTTTCGCGAACTGTCTAATTTGAACAACTTCACTTGAAGTTTAATTAAAGTTTCGTTCTATCTGGTAAGTGCCTTGCATAGAACGCTCGATTTCTATTGCATGCTGTTCATCAACACTCAGGGATCCTTCTAGGTCAACGACACTGTTGTAGCGAACATGTACATTTCACAGTATCGTTAGCAAATTGTGGAGAAATTTCTACTGGCTTCCTAAATGTACTCCACTTAAATTAACCGTCTTGGCCTAGAAAATCATTTGCTGAAATACGCTTTCCCTTAATCTAAAACCCATCGACTGTAGTATTTGATGAACTCCTTCAACAATAGATATGCCTAATCTCGAATGACTACAAAATGCAATACAACTGATGTTTTTGGTAATATACAGTCCAGTAGTATATTAATCTCCCCTTCTTGCATCAGGTGAAACACACTAGACGAATGAAACGTATCGTCTTCGCTTCCTTCCCATATACCATACTTCGATTGTAATAAATTTTCCTTGAGGATCTCCAGTTGACTGTAGTGTGATTCAATGAAAATGTTTGCCATTATAAAACACTGTACCAGAATTTTCTGGGAATTTTAGATTAAGGTGTTTTCTGTCAACTTCACCGACTGCATTTAGAAAGTTATGTATGTTATTCGTCGAAAATCGTCTTCAGAACTCTCCATCATGTAGGAGTGGCTGGAGGCAATGCCATGACACTTTCGTAGTTGCCACCACAATTCTTTCATTGTTTGTAAATCCTATTGTGAAAGCCAGAGTCATGTCTCGAAAACTACTTCTGGTTTGTAACAACCCTTAACAGTTCTCGTTTTATCAGTAGTTGACTGGCCGGGGTGGCCGAACGGTTCTAGGAGCTACAGTCTGGAACCGCATGACCACTACGGTCGCAGGCTCGAATCCTGCCTCGGGCATGGATGTGTGTGATGTCCTTAGGTTAGTTAGGTTTAAGTAGTTCTAAGTTCTAGGGGACTGATGACCTTAGAAGTTAAGTCCCATAGTGCTCAGAGCCATCAGTAGTTGATGATCCTTAAATAACTTCATTATTCCACTCAAACAAAGTGGGTAGGTACTTGTACATTGCGCCAGATGAGAAGTTATGCGCCTACTTGCTTGCTATCACTGGGCAAGAATCTCGTTTCGATATTTCGTACCATTTTTGAGATACAATGGTGATATGAAGATTTCGTTCTCATTTTATCGTCTGGGCGCGCAAGCAGATTTGAGTCCGTTACGTACAATCAATTTTCTCAAGAATGGAATGGGTTATACTCTACGTGATCAAAAGTATCCGGACACCCACAAAACACATGTTTTTCATTTTAGGTGCCACCTACTGCCAGGTACTGCATATCAGCGACCTCAGTAGTCATTAGACATACTGAGAGAGCAGAATGGGGCGCTCCGTGGAACTCACGCACTTCGAACGCGGTCATGTGATTGGGTGTCACTTGCGTCATACATCTATACACGAGATTTCTACACTCCTAAACATCCCTAGGTCCACTGTTTCCGATGTGTTAGTGACGTGGAAACGTGAAGGGAATTGTACAGCACAAAAGGGCACAGGCCGACCTTGTCTGTTAACTGACAGAGACCGCCGACAGTTGAAGAGGTTCGTAAAGTGTAATAGGCAGACATATATCCATCCTATCACACAGGAACTAGAAACTACATCAGGATCCACTGCAAGTATATGACAGTTAGGCGGGAGGTGAAAAAACTTGGATTTCATGGTCGAGCGGCTGCTCATAAGCCACACATTACGCCGGTAAATGCCAAACGACGCCTCCCTTTATGTAAGGAGCGTAAACACTGGACGACTGAACAGTAGAAAAACGTTGTGTGGAGTGAGTAATCACGGTATACAATGTGGCGATCCCATGGCAGGGTGTGGGTATGGCCCGGTGAACTTCATCTGCCCGCGTGTGTAGTGACAACAGTAAAATTCGGAAGCGGTGGTGTTATCGTGTGTGCCGACGGCCTTGCCGCAGTGGTAACACCGGTTCCCGCCAGATCACCGACGTTAAGGGCTATCAGGCTGGGCTGACACTTGGATTAGTGGCCATCCGGTCTGCCGAGCGATGTTGGCAAGCGGGGTGCACTCAGCCCTTGTGAGGCAAACTGAGGAGCTACGTGATTGAGAAGTAGCGGCTCCGGTCTAGTAAACTGATATACAGCCGAGAGAGCGGTGTGCTGACCACATGCTCTCCATGTCCGCATCCAGTGACGCCTGTGGGTTGAGGATGACACGGCGGCCGGTCGTTACCGTTGGGCATTCGAAGGCCCGTTCGGACGGAGTTTAGATTTTAGTTTTTAGGTGTTATGGTGTGGTCGTGTTTGTCACGGAGGGGGCTTGCTCATCATGTAGTTTTGCGTGGCACTATCACAGCACATGCCTACATTGATGTTTTAAGCACCTTCTTGCTTCCCACTATTGAAGAACAATTCAGGAATGGCGATCGCATCTTTCACCACGATCGAGCACCTGTTTATGATGTACGACCTGTGGCAGTGTGGTTAAACGACAGTAACATCACTGTAACGGCGTGGCCCTCATAGAGCCCTGACCTGAATCCTACAGAACACCTTTGGGATGTTTTGGAACGGCCACTTCGTTTCAGGACTCACAGACCCATATCGATACCTCTCCTCAGTGCAGCACACCGTGAAGAACGGGCTCCCATTCCACAAGAAACCTTCAGGTACCTGACTGAACGTATACCTGTTAGAGTGGAAGTTGTCATCAAGACTAAGACTTAGTTGCTAAGATGTGTTGCCGACATTCAGGACTAGAAATCTAATTTTAGTAAAGAGGTTACGGTGGTGTTTCAGAAGCCTTGCGTCCACCGAAAAAGAAATAAAGAAGTGAAAATTTAATGCATCTTAATGTGGTTTCGATTTACCCCTTCTTGATGCCTTGTATGCGAGGCATGATATAGCAGTAGTAGCATGACACCCCAATACTTTCACAAATGTGATACTCACACATATTCTCATGTGATACACTAAGGTGTTGGGGAAATATATCTCTCGTTATGTTAGTCAATCGTGATGAGTCACACGCGGAAGAATGAGAAATATGTCGTTGATTCAAGAAACAGACCAGTCTCATTATCATAGGGTACTCAGGTGGGGGTTAGCGCCCTCACTGGTTGCTGGATGTTTTCGGTATAGTAAGGAGAAAGAGTCAATTTTTCCAGCGGACATGGTGCCAAGTTTTCGTGTGTCACGTTCAAATACATTGTGGATAATATGCATCTGCCAAGAAGTTCGTCGTGGATAGAAATACCATTTTCGCGTAATTAGATGACAAGTAGACTAAACATCTCTCAGAAAATTGTAGCTCTTTCATTAAACAAACGTTGGGAAAAATCTTGTGGAGGAACATTGGCCACCGATTTGCCTATTTAAAGAGCATTTCTGCTATCAGGTGAATAGAACTTTGTAGTTCTTGGGTTCTGGCAATTAGTTTCCAAGCTCAAGCGCGTAAAGATGTGGTCTCAATGCACTTCAAAAAAACGAAGACTGAACAGAAACTTTTAGAATTTGTTTAATGAACCTCCATGTGTATTTTAAATTCGAGAGGTAAAAGAGAAGATGCATAGCTTAAAAATTTTTGTATAATACTATTAAAAGTATGGGTGAATGTTGTACCTTGAGGATAATATACTAGGAACACATGATGTTTACAGGTAGGTGTATGAATCTGGAGACCTATTTTCGAATCGAATAAAGAAATGCGTACTGAAGAGTGTTACAAGAAGTCTCTGGCAAGTTATAGAATTTTTGGTATTTGTGAAACATGAGATTGTGTTTTGTGCAACACTTGTGAGTAGTTTTACATCTACGCAGTTAAGTGCTGTGTAACATCTTAAAGCTACTTTGAAGATATTGTTAATTTTTCAGTTACAGAACTTTGTTGTTGTTGTTGTGGTCTTCAGTCCTGAGACTGGTTTGATGCAGCTCTCCATGCTACTCTATCCTGTGCAAGCTTCTTCATCTCCCAGTAACTACTACAAGCTACATCCTTCTGAATCTGCTTAGTGTATTCATCTCTTGGTCTCCCTCTACGATTTTTACCCTCCACGTTGCCCTCCAATACTAAATTGGTGATCGCTTGATGCCTCAGAACATGTCCTACCAACCGATCCCTTCTTCTAGTCAAGTTGTGCCACAAACTCCACTTCTCCCAAATCCTATTCAATAGCTCCTCATTAGTTATGTGATCTACCCATCTAATCTTCAGCATTCTTCTGTAGCACCACATTTCAAAAGCTTCTATTCTCTTCTTGTCCACAGTATTTATCGTCCATGTTTCACTTCCATACATGGCTACACTCCATACAAATACTTTCAGAAACGATTTCCTGACACTTTATACTCGATGTTAACAAATCTCTCTTCTTCAGAAACGTTTTCTTTGCCATTGCCAGTCTACATTTTATATCCACTCTACTTCGACCATCATCAGTTATTTTACTCCTCAAATAGCAAAACTCCTTTACTACTTTAAGTGTCCCATTTCCTAATCTAATTCCCTCAGCATCACCCGACTTAATTCGACTACATTCCATTAACCTCGTTTTGCTTTTGTTGATGTTCATCTTATATCCTCTTTCAAGACACTGTCCATTCCGTTGAACTGCTCTTCCAAGTCCTTTACTGTCTCTGACAGAATTACAATGTCATCGACAAACCTCAAAGTTTATAGGAGGTAAAATTCTATACACACTGTCCAGTCACATTACTGTGACCATCGCCTACGTCCGACGTCAACGTGCAGTAACAACTGACAGACGGCAGGTGGCAGCAATAGCAGCGGGGCGTACATAAAGTGTGGCAGGGGGACACAGTTGGCAGCACAGTCGTTGTAATACGGAAACGGTGATTTACCTGACGTACAAAAGGCCATGATCATTGGCTTTCTGGCCAATGGTGGAAGCATTTCCCAAATGGCTACGTGTTTTAACTGGTTGCGTTCTGCTGCGGTAAAAAAATGCCATACACGTCAAAGTGGCGCCGTCCGAAACAAGCGCCGAGACAACTGTTGTGCACCACAGGCCATAGATGAAAGGGGTGAATGACGCCTGCAGAATAGTGTTCTGGCAAATAGACGTGCAAGTGTTGAGCGACGGATTGCTAAAGAGGACGAAGGGGATAACAAAAGAGTCTCCTCAAAGACCGTCCAGAAAATGTTGCAGCATATGGGCCTCCACAGTAGGTACCTGGTTCATGTTACCGTGTTGACTGCTGTTCATCAGGCGTGAAGGCTGGAATTTGCACGTCTGTATCACAACTGGATGCGCACTGGGTGATGAGAGGTGGCATTTCCTGATGAATCACGTTTTATGCTCCATCGGGCAGATGGTCTTTGGCATGTACCACCCTACGAAAGTGTCCAAGCCGGAGAAGGGGATGTTATGTTATGAGGAATGTTTTCATAGCATTCAAATGGTTCAAATGGCATACTGTGTATACACTGACGTACAGGCTATCAGAATATGGCACTTGTTCCTTTCCTATTAGTATTGGAAACTTTGCTTACGCATGCAGAGGTCCATCTTGTGTGTAAGTCTGATAATCAGTCACTATGACTGATTACATATTGAGGAAACATTCCCTTTTTTTATCAACAGACACACTTTGGTGTGAATATAAAGTCTATCACAAGTAATGTCGACGTGCTGGCTGCTCTACCAACAGCCGGCCGGGGTGACCGAGCGGTTCTAGGCGCTACAATCTGGAACCGCGCGACCGCTATGGTCGCAGGTTCTAATCCTGCCTCGGGCATGGATGTGTGTGATGTTCTTAGGTTAGTTAGGTTTAAGTAGTTGTGCGTTCTAGGGGACTGATGACCACAGCAGTTAAGTCCCATAGTGCTCAGAGCCATTTGAACCATTTTTGAAAATGGAAGACAGAGCCTATGAATAAATTGTTGTTGTGCTAGTTAAGAAAACCAAAGGTACCCCAAATTAAGACAAAGGATATACTAATTCTTCGTCGCCCATACCAACAAATATGATCCTAAGCATCTGTTTTCTTGGTCCTATTAATCAGGATTCAGGCCATGGAAGAAGATCCAGGATTAACATATTGCAGTCGTGGATGATAGAAAATGGCTCTGAGCACTATGGAACTTAACATCTCAGATCATCAGTCCCCTAGACTTAGAACTAGTTAAACCTAACTAACCTAAGGACATCACACACATCCATGCCCGAGGTAGCACTTGAACCTACGACCGTAGCAGCGGCGCGGTTCCGGACTGAAGCGCCTAAAACCGGTCGGCCACAACGGCCGGCTTATGCCATTCCTGGGTGATCTCCTCATTCCGGAAGCAACACTGGGTAAAAACAAATATGCATGTGTCCTTGGGAACCACGTCCAATTCGACACGCAGTTTGTTTTTCCTCAGCACGACGGCATCCACTTAAAGGTCAATCCAGTGTGTCACTCAGCTTGAAGTGAACGTACGTAGTTCGAATTGGGCCCGGATTAGTTCACCATACTCACCTGGTCACCAACACCCTGAATTTAAGCCCAATCGAAAATCTATGAGACCACCTCGATCGAGATGTTCGCGCTATGGATCATCAACCGAGAAACTTAGTGCAGCCGGCCACGCCACTGCGGTCGCCATGGCTCCACATCCCTGCCGTTATAGGAGAACCTCATTCACTCTCTTCCTGCACGTCTTGCAGTGGTCCTCGCTGCAAACGGTGGTTATTCAGGCATCTGACAGGGTCTGGACAGTGTATTTGTGAAACTAGTTCTACCGCGTGTAGTAAGAAAAATGGTCAGTATTCAGGGGTACGACAGGAACGACAATTAGAAGCAAAAATATAGATTAAATATGGGAATTAAATACCATTGGTTATAAACTATGAGTACTTCTTCATCTTCGATAACACGAAATAAATTGCTTCTACAGTAGGCTCTTTGCTTTCCACTGTTTGAGACGTGATATAATGGACCGAAGAATAAAAATATTCCAGTAAATGTGGGCCCTAAACTGTATACCTGAAAAGCTATGAGTACCTGTTCACCTTCGCTATAGTAAAACACACCTCTTCTACTAAAGAAGTGTTCCTATCTCTTAAGATACGCCTTTTAGAGTCCACGTTTACTGGACAACATGTTTTTGCTTCTGTCCATACAACTTCCTTCCAAAATATGGAAAGCAAAGACCAATGGAAGTGATTCGTATCACAGTATCGCATAGGAAGAATTGGTCGTAGGTTTTAAGACATGTATTTTGGAACCCAAATTAACTAGTTAGTTTTCATTCGAATCTTCATTCTTGTCATATCCGTGATCGGTCCGCCAGGGACATCATTTGTAACGTGTGGATGATTTAGCCATATTTCGTCGGTCATGCAGTGTCCTGTAAATTTAAAAAGAAGAAAGTTTTCAAATTTTCTACCGTGGAAAAAGAGGTATTTGTAAATAAAGGTGTTTCTTCAATGTCTTCACTATTTTGCCCTACCATAAAGTTAATAGTTCCGTTAGCTAGCAAACCCCTCAATTTTAAAACGTTTTTAACTTGTGACTGATTTGTGCTCATACTTATTCACTTGCATTCACTTAATAAATATTGGTATGCACCAGAGAAATACTGCAACACATATATTATTAAATAATGTATTAAAAATATCTGATAAATTCCAGCGCTTTTAAATTTCGTTAGAACATGTGTTCCTAGGCACACCACTTGTAACTGGTTTATGATCGTACCTTTTCATTTGCTTTCATTTGATGGTTAGTGGTACATAGCTGTATATAGCTCATCACTCATGTAACAGAGATATTACAAAACACAGTGCAACAACATTTGCTCGACTCCAGCGTTTTAAATTTCAACATAATACAGGGTGATTCAAAAAGAATACCACAACTTTAGGAATTTAAAACTCTGCAACGACAAAAGGCAGAGCTAACCACTATCTGTCGGCGAATTAAGAGAGCTATAAAGTTTCATTTAGTTGTACATTTGTTCGCTTGAGGCGCTGTTGACTAGGCGTCAGCGTCAGTTGATGCTAAGATGGCGACCGCTCAACAGAAAGCTTTTTGTGTTATTGAGTACGGCAGAAGTGAATCGACGACAGTTGTTCAGCGTGCATTTCGAACGAAGTATGGTGTTAAACCTCCTGATAGGTGGTGTATTAAACGTTGGTATAAACAATTTACAGAGAATGGGTGTTTGTGCAAAGGGAAAAGTTCTGGACGGCCGAGAACGAGTGATGAAAATGTAGCACGAAGCCCTGATCTTACCCCCTGCGATTTTTTCTTATAGGGGTATGTTAAGGATATGGTGTTTCGACCACCTCTCCCAGCCACCATTGATGATTTGAAACGAGAAATAACAGCAGCTATCCAAACTGTTGCGTCTGATATGCTACAGAGAGTGTGGAACGAGCTGGAGTATCGGGTTGATATTGCTCGAGTGTCTGGAGGGGGCCATATTGAACATCTCTGAACTTGTTTTTGAGTGAAAAAAAACCTTTTTAAATACTCTTTGTAATGATGTATAACAGAAGGTTATATTATGTTTCTTTCATTAAATACACATTTTTAAAGTTGTGGTATTCTTTTTGAATCACCCTGTATGTTGTACTATGGCACATTATTTCTCATTTGGGAAAACCTGACTTCCCAGGTGTAATATTTGTATTTTCAGAGAAACACAGCAGCACACGAAAACAGAATGCTACATTTAAAAATTGAATGAGGAAACATAGTAAACCTCTGTTACAGATGTAGCTAGAGACTAAAGTCTGAAAACTGATCCAACGTACTATTCCCTACTGAGGTATTTTAAGGTACTGGGTTTTATATGTCAGTGTTTAAGTGACATGTTAAATATAAGTTCTTCATTTTTAACTTGTAGGGTAACGTACCTCATCAGAGAGTTGACAGCAGGAATATCAGACCCAACGTAAACTCGCTAACTTAGGGAGCGAGTAAAGCTGGAAGATTTTTCGGTAATTCTCATCCGCGTTCAAGCGTGCTGTTTACAATGAACGTGTACTGTAACGGTCAAGGGATAAAAGGCACTGCAAACTCTCAGGAAATACACGTGAAATTTCGTTTCATCGGAAGCTGAAAAGTCAACAAATCGCTGCGAAATATCTCGTCATGGAGATAACTGTAGCATGGAAATAATTACTGAGGTAGCGCCAACTGTGAGCGCAAGACTCTGCTGTCCATTCTCGGAATTCTGTTCCCCTGAGAGGCGAGCAAGACGCGCTACACCTCCAAACCCAATCACTCCCATCTTTTAAACAAGTGCTGCTCAAAATAAAACAGAAATCTGTGCCGCGCGTATTTTTACAATTTTTTTTCTTCGCTCTCGGCTTCTCATGGATTTTTAAAATTTACGGCTTCCACCTCTACTGCTTTATTGCCATTGGGGTTTTCTCGGTAAATGTGTAGTTTAAACTGTTTCTGTGCAATAGGTTGAAATGTTGATCATGTGTGGATTTTCGATGGCGAGTCTAGCTATTATCTTCAGGGGACTGCTTTGGGGTGATACGTTGGCCTAAAGTTACGGTTTAACGCAACGTCGATCAGAAGTTCATTACCCTACGCCTAGTAAGCTTATACAGGGAAGGATGTCAGCTGCGTTCTTTCAAGTAAAATAACTCTGCATTCACGTCAAGCGATTTTGGGAAATTACTTTGGCACATAAATCTGTTTGACCGACTGGGAATTTGAGCTGGCTCTCTCCCGAATGCGAGTCCAGTTTACTGCCACTGCACCGGCTCAAAGTAATGGGCATGTTTGATAGTAGCTAAATTACTTTGTAAGTCAATTCTCTTTGCGATTGTGCTGATCTGCTTCTTATATCCACTTCACTTCGTACATTTTGCGTTATTTTTTTAAAGAGAATTCTCCTCTTCGTCTTCCATTTGGACTCTAATTTTATGTTCGTCCTTTTCCTCGTGTCTGATACTTCTAACTAAAAACAATTTTTTTTTTTTTTCAGACAACAGTCGGCAGCTTCGATATACTTGGGAATATGCATGCTTGTGCTCTCTTACAATGTATTTGTTCATTACCGGTTTCGATTGTGTACCATCTTCACGAAAGAAACGTTCATATTGTGATAACTTCACATGTCGTATATACTGTTTAACCACAAACTATGCGCCTCTGTTGACTTAAAAACGTCAGAAAATACTTCATGGAATTATAGCCTTTCTTATCATTTTCTGACGTTTTAATGTCCGCAGTGGCGTATAATCTACATGTACATCTATACTCCGCGAGCCACCTTACGGTGTGTGGCGGAGGGTACTTATTGTACCACTATCTGATCCCCCCTTCCCTGTTCCATTCACGAATTGTGCGTGGGAAGAACGACTGCTTGTAAGTCTCCGTATTTGCTCTAATTTCTCGGATCTTTTCGTTGTGATCATTACGCGAGATATATGTGGGCCGTAGTAATATGTTGCCCATCTCTTCCCGGAATGTGCTCTCTCGTAATTTCGATAATAAACCTCTCCGTATTGCGTAACGCCTTTCTTGAAGTGTCCGCCACTGGAGCTTGTTCAGCATCTCCGTAACGCTCTCGCGCTGACTAAATGTCCCCATGACGAATCGCGCTGCTTTTCGCTGGATCATGTCTATCTCTTCTATTAATTCAACCTGGTAAGGGTCCCATTCTGGTTAAGTAACATGTATGACATGAAGTTGGCATAATAGGCATTTTTCTGGTGTCAAGATGGTCCATGATCGAAACCGGTAGTGAATAAATGTACTGTAAGTGAGCAGAGTGTGTCACGCATTTGTCCAAGCATTCCTCAATACATTTTGTTATACACCAGTAGATGCCGCCACTGCAGAGGCACAACCACATGCCTGGCGCCTCTAAGTTCTGAGCAGCAAGTCATCAGATGGCGCTCACCAGTTCTGAACACACACTACTTCCTCGCTGTGTCCATCTGCTTGTCGTTGTCATTCACCGACACTATTGCCAGCCATTAAAAGGAACGCTGTCAGTCGCAGACTGCATTTTTTCCTCCTTGTAGTAGTAGAGAAGGAAATCCTTCCGCCGACAAGCACAAAACACGATGTTCCGCAGACACTCACAAGGTTCCAACCCTACAGTCAGACAGCTAAGTTCAGTGCCCGCAGCCAGTGCAGTGCCGCTACTGAAATGACGCTATGGAGCACATTTCTTCGAAATTTTGATGAGAAGGAGCTCCAATTTAGCAGTCATTCTTTACGTACGTAGAGGACAATGAAGACTGTCTGCTCTATTACCTTCAGCCATTGTGAAAATATCTTAGGCTACTAAGATAGGGAACTTATTTAATATCATGATAATGGGCATAGCGCTTCAAATGCCATGCAGAAAATTGTACCAATGCATCACTTTGTAACACAATCGCAATAGTTGTTACTGATTGTTTCTTACTGTGTTGCCACATTTATGTTACAGTGCCTTTCTGCAAGCAAGTGTTTAATTTGACAGCTGTTGCTCTTGTGGTCTCCAATCTGAAGAAAGCTTTGATGCAGCTATCCATGTTACTCTGTCCTATACAAGCCTCTTCATCTCCGAACAACTACTGCAACCTACATCCTTCAGAATCTGCTCACTGTATTCATTCCTTGGACTCCTTATACGATTTCTATCACCGCCCCCCCCCCCCCCGCCCCCGCCCCACACTTCTCCCACTACTAAACTGTTGATGGAATGTGTCCTATCAACCGATCCCTTCTTCTAGTCAGGTTATTTCACAAATTTCTTTTTGTTTCCAGTGCTATTCACTACCTCGTAATAAGTTACGTGATCTACCCATTTAACATTTAGCAATCTTCTGTAGAAACGCATTTCAAAAGGCTCTCTTTTCTACTTCTATAAACTGCTTATCATCCATGTGTCACTTTCAGACATAGCTACACTCCATACAAATACTTTCAGAAAAGATTCCTGACATCTAAATCAGTATTCAACATTAACAAAATTTCCTCTCTTTAGAAATGCATTTCTTGCCATTGCCAGTCTATATATTATATCCTCTGTACCTCGGCCGTCATCAGTTATTTTTCTGCTAAAATAGCAAACCTCATCAGTGTTTCGTTTCCTGATTTTTCAAGATATTGTCAGTTCCATTTAATTGCTCTTCCCAGTCGTTTGCTGTCTCTGATAAAGTTACAATGTTTCTTCTGCCTGAACTTCAGTTCCCACTATGAATTTTTCTTTGGTTTCCTTTTGATGTTGCTCAATGTACATGTTGAATAACATCGGAGATAGGCTACAAACTTGTCTCACTGTCTTATCAAGCACTGCTTCTCTTTCAGGCCCGTCTTCGGTTCTTATAACTGCCATCTGGTTTCCCTACAAGTTTTTAGCCACCCTCCCGCTCGTTCTATTTTACCTGTGCTTCAGAATTTCAGAGCGTATTCCAGTCAACGTAGTAAAAATCTTTCTGTAACTCTACAAATACTATAAACGTAGGTTTGCCGTTCCGTAACCTACCTTGTAAGATACGTCATACGGTCAGAACGGACTCGCGTTTTCCTACATTGCTCAGGAATGCAAACTGACCTTCTCCCTGGTCAGCTTCTGCCAGTTTTTCCATTCTTCTGTAAAGAATCAGTGTTACTATTTTGCAACCATGATCTATCATCACCTGATATTTTTGGAACTGGAATTATTGCATTCTTCTCCATGGCTGAGGAATTTTGCCTGTCTCATACATCTTTCACAGAAAGTCGAAGCTGGTTCTCCCAAGGCTATCAGTGGTTCTGACGGAACGCCGTCTTTTCTCAGTACTTTGTTTCGATTACGTTCTTTCAGTGACCTGTCAAATTCTTCTGGCTGTATCATGTCTCCCATCTCGTCTTCGTCTACGTCCACTTACTTTTCTATATCGTCTTCGTGTTCATCTCGGTTGTATAGACCGTCTGCAAATTCCTTCCACCTTCCAGCTTTGCTTTCTTTGTTACTTTCGGCCACAATGGCTATGTTTGTGAACTGTGACCTTGTGGTATAATTATTTATTTCTAGTTTCTGCTACCAGTCATTTTTTATTTTATGCTTAATCTAATACAACGCGTTTCGAACATGTTCTGTTTACTTCAGGCGTATATACAGACATAAAGAGAAATGTTACTTAAAAATAAACAGTCTTAAACTAGATTAATCTAGAACTCTTGGTCCATTGTTTGTTACTGTAGCGGCTGTTTATTTTTAAGTAACATTTCTCTGTATGTGTGTATGTGTATATGAACGCCTGAAGATGAACAGAACATGTTCGAAACGCGTTGTATTATTTCAGATTAAACATAAAATAAAAAAAGAAGGGTCGCAGAAACTGGAAATAAATAATTTTCTTTTTTTGCTTAGGACTGGTTTTCCATCTGAGCTCTTGATGTTCACACAGCCGCTGCTCTGTTCTCTAAAGGATAGTTTTAGCAAGCAATCTGCCACCTTTGAAGAACCGTAGCAGTAAAAACCATTATCTGGTAACAAGGACGTTTTAGGCTAAATTGACGTTAGTATTTACTTACGACATATTCCAACACTTTCCTCTCCCTTTTCTACTCTCAATTCCATTCTGTGCTTATTTGGTTTTAATAATTGCATAAAAAACAATAAATGTGCCCTGATAGCTGGAAATCATAGTCAGTGCTCCGCTTGAATTTCTCCTGTGTAATTTGCGAAGTTAAAATGCGTGTACAGTATTTTCATTGTAACTACAGTTATTTTATTTGGTGGTACAATTCCACAAGTAGTTAGATGCATCTTGTGTGTAATAGTATTTTTCAACTACATATAATTAATCACTCGTCGTTTATGTACCCATATTCATGTAGGACTTGTACTCGAAGTAAAAGATAGTAGTGGCCGTTGTGTAAGGATAGCATCTAACGCGACAGCATTCATTTCAGATGTGAAAACCATATTTGGTCTTAGCTTCGCCTCACAATGGCTGAATGAAAGAGGAGGTAAGACTGGAACGGGTCCAGCGAGATACGCCGCTAACTTTGTTTTCAGGACGCGCAGTTGGCTGCAGTGATTTATGAGCTGCGTACGAGATTTTCCATTCTGACTGTGTAATTTTATTGTTCTCTACAGAAGTATAAGCAAAGTTGTCTGCTTCTCAAGAATACAATATTTTATGAATAATGGCTCTGAGGCTAGCGACTGGAACTGACAGCTCCTTCATAACTGATCTTACAGATCTTCCAAGGAGCATCCTACTATTTTCAGCGTAAGATTTCTTTAAATTGTAAGCCACTCATGTAGGAATATCGCCACTAGGGCAGTGAACAGCAGCTCAAATGTCAAGGGCACTGGTGCGACAGAAACATACATTACCTTTTGGGTGATCATCAGCATTGTGACTGGTTTGGTGCAGCTCACCACGATTAACTTGTTAGCTCTGGGTAGCCACGGGAAGGAGTGTGGGTGACGTACTGTTTCATATAACAACCTATGTGCCATTGTTCCGGATTAAATTCTAAAACTTACTAAAAGTTTCGCACTGAGTGAGGCAATATGGCACAGTTGATGATCATCGGTCCGTCGGATTGGGATGTTAAACTCGCAGTCCCGTTGCTGCTTTTCAAGAGGAAGAGGCTACGAGTATTTCTCGGCATAGTCCACCTCTTACTTCTTTCAGTATCATAAATCAAGGACACGGCACTGCGCTCTACATACAACCATCACTGCAAACTAAACTCAACAGTTATATTGCGGAACAACACCCACATTTGGCAAAGGAAATATATCACTGTACGCGGGTGAAGGATTCCTTTTCAATTAGCCGGCTGAGCCTGCCTCATCGTCTGTCAGGGAACTGCTTCAGACCTCTTTATGGTGAAGAATTTAAGGATCTAATATGAGATAAGTGCACATCTTGTATCACTGTAACATGTAACTCATTGCTTTGTCTTACATAATAACCTTCGCAAGCGTTATTCCTACTCTTCTACGGATTTTAAATCTCTCATTCCACATTTCATTAACGAATTTCCTTTTATTCGACAAATTCCATGAATGCATACACGTTCTTTTTTATCTTTATGTTCTTTACTCTCCCTTGCTCAGTTCAAAGACCAGTTATTTCTCAGGTATTTGTGTTTTAGAACTAGTATATTGTTTTTGTTCTTCAGTGTTTTAGTCTAGACAGTTTCTTATAGGTATCAGTGTTGCAACGATTCTTATGTTTATCAGTTGTACACCCTTTGTTTTTCTGATAAAATTGCTATTTCTAAAATCTTTTACTATTTGTTAGTACCAAAGCTATACAGCCTTGGCTATTAACGCTATCAAAAGCATTTTAACACGAAAATCTTCTGGGAATAGTGCCGCAATGTATTGAATACAACTGTCGGTGAACAATGACGTTTCGTACGTGATTGCAGTGGCCTTCTTTGATAAGTAATGATATCCAGAAAATATTTTATGATAGCGACTAAGCTTTCGGAAGCCAACACACTTGTATTAGAGGCTCATATTTGGTCATTTTCGCTGCTATAACTGTAGTTACACATTTTAAAACCATCAACAGTACTTGCTGCAAAACATATACAACTTATATGAGTGTTATAAAGCACTGCACGGTATTAAAGCGTACTGTTTCTTTTAGTGGAAGATAAATACCACGCTAATACCATATACAGTTGCAGATTTGCCGACTTTTGTTCTTAAAAACCACAAATATTCAATTAAAAAGTCCTTTGATTCCTTCATTGTATCCACGAGAGAGAAAATACGATCAGGCACAGGCCTACGCAGTATGTAAACTTAAATAGTTTAAATATGACTCTTTACTCATTGTTTCTATATAACAGTTACTAACAACAGTGGAAAATGAATGTGGCGTATCGCATTGTAAAACTGTGTAACATGGCGAAAGCCATTAAAGTGAGTGGAGGTAATCTCATTATGATTCAGCGTTCGGAAATGTCAGAGTCTTCCTAACGAAGAGAACTGCACAGATATCGATAGCTTACGACTATGAACTTAATACATCAGTATGCCTGCTCTCTTTCTAATGTCTAATATTGTACGCAACCTGTTTGGAATTGTAAAAGCAGTATCATTCGTAACAAATGTTGGACACACGCACCTCCCTCCAATATTTAAACAATTAAATATTATGAGTTTAGATTAACCAACGCGCAGATAGGAAATCACGGGAACAACTGAAATAGTGCAGCACTTCACTGCAATTTGCATTTATTGTAACACTCGATAACATACCAATAAAATGCCGCGTGTTACACTTGACAGATAGTAGTATTAGAACAACAATAAACTTGTCGTAAATTACAGTGGCTGATGTGGCTTCTCAATAATTATATAACAGAAAAATCATCGCATTCCAGATTTTTACTTCAAGTGGCAAATGTGAACACCATGAGATTGAATTGACGATCGACACTAGTATTACGTAAAAAGGGGATGTAACAGATGAGACTTCTGCAGTTCTGAGTGAAGCCTTATGCGCTCAAAAATGCGGCATCGCGTGCGTTCATTACCTTGTTGGTGTTCGTCAGGGGGCGGCGGACAGCACAGCTCCACTCACCTCGCCGTCTCGGAAGCAACTCCTTTCTAGCTTCTCGTTACTAGAATTTTCCGAAGTTGGTTTAAAAAAAAAACTATCTGGCTGTGTTTTCATCTGACCAATCAGGGTCTCAATTTTAACCTTAAGCTCCGCCTACAAAACTTTTGTCTATCCAATGAGAAACGTTATACTTTTCGTGGTTCTGTTTTCTGCACTTTAGTTAAAGTTCAACAGTGGAACATACTTCAAGTTCTCCCATAAATATAAATATGCGCGTAGGCGCGTTAAAGAATTTGTTATGAAACAGTGACTTACAATATCAAGGCAAGCACACCTTATGTACAGAGAAAATAATTAGCAAATTTAAACACTGACTAGAACATTAAAATGCATAACAGGAAAGTGCATCGTCAACAACATTTTACGACGGCGACAGTTAACCTACAATAAGTACCTTTTTTTACAATATGGCATTAAGTACAGCTCAATAGTAATAAAAAAATTAGATTCCAACCATGTGTATATAAATACATACACGCGCATAAGCACAACTAAAAACTGGTAGAAAAACAATAGCCGCGAGGGATTAGCCGAGAGGTCTCAGGCGCTGCAGTCATGGACTGTGCGGCTGGTCCCGGCGGAGGTTCGAGTCCTCCCTCGGGCATGGGTGTGTGTGTTTGTCCTTAGGATAGTTTAGGTTAAGTAGTGTGTAAGCTTAGGGACTGATGACAGCAGTTAAGTCCCATAAGATGTCACACACATTTGAACATTTTGAAAAACAATAAATTGGAAATTGACAAACCTATACTCAAAGGCGCTGCACTCCATTTAAAGACCCAAAAATGGAAAATTAATGGCTACGTAGAGTACAAATTAAGAATAGTATGCTTATAGATTGACTAGAGGGAAGGCATAAATAACACACACACGGCTTCTAACTCCCGACAAACTGTGTTGAACTATTGAGCAGTGATTAATTTAAAATAGCCACAACATACGCTAACCAGGTTAGCGGCGTATTTTAAGACAAGCGTCGCAAGGGCCCTGGTCAGAAGGTAATCAAAACTAGCAGAATTCCCTTACACGGCAGATATGCCACACATCGGTTCATAACCCAGAATCAACTAGCGCAACATAAATCGTTGACACATTTCAGATAATATTTTAAAACAACATACTTAAACTTCCGTTTACCACAAGCCTTAATTAGTTAACAGGTTAGGCTCTGTTATTGAAGCCACGCAAATGAGGTATCAAGTTACGGTCTAAAATTCTACTTTGCCATTTAACACATGTCGTGATGAGGAACAGGAAAAATCCAGCCAATCAATTGAAAGTCACTACTTGGATCCAGTATTTGACGATGCGCTGAAAATCAACAGACAAAGGTGAGAGTCAAGTTTACACTCGCAAACAGCACACGCAGAACATGAACATAAGGTGAACATTAAATAAATTGCTCCTTGTTCAGTCATTTACACAACGGCGAAACAAATAATCTTCACCGACTTACTGTAGGGGCCGGACTGCCCAGTTGCTTCCAAATAATGCAAAGTAATGGTCAAAAGTTCTTAGTTTTAAGTCCGACGACATTCGTAGGATAAGAGATTCAATGGACAACCAGGCCACATCCCCTTTGATCCATCAGCGACCAAGAGAGTAACATTGGCTTCTATCACGTCCTTAACGATGCATCACACCTGACACGAGTCACGCTAAACATCAACAAAACTGCATGTCCTCCTGCACGCTCCCAGACGTGCGCAATTCGAGTCCCTCCTCCAGACCAACGCTCTCTCGCAAACACGGCAGGCAGCCGGCCGCAGCAACGCCACAGCGCACTATGGCTGGGGTAACAAAACAACAGAGCGCAAAGCGGGAATTTCAAAAGGAACGCGATACAGACAAGGAGGAAACGCAGACAATCAACCTTGACATTTCGTCACGGTTCAAAATGTATTGATTGGAATAACAGCAGCTGAAAACACCACACTTCATTGGTCACGTGCACTGCACCTACCACGAACTTGCATTTATTCTCGCCTGTCTGGTTTCCTTTGATAGTATACGTCCAGCAAAGAGATGACAACCCTTGCTCTGTTTTCGGTTTTCGCTTTGGCATTGGGGGTGTGTAAGGTGTCAGGCAAATCCAACACCTTCCATGAAAACCCTGACATGATAAGCAAATCCAGTAGTAATGCACATAGCTCGGACTAAATCATGACATTAAATTAACCAAAGTAATACGAGTAACGAGTGAGCAAATGGAATACCACAGACTAACACAAGAATGCCTAAATGCATGTTATACCGTCCCACCGTGAGACAGACGCAGTTCCGAGGGAAGAAACGAGAACAGAAGCCGAGAGCAGAACCGTGTTAAGCTAGAAGGCCCTACGATAAGGGACGGACACCCACGTCGCCAGCTAACCGGCAGGACCACCCCCAGCCCATGTTAAAAGCTAGAACCCTCCAGAAGAACAGTATAGATCTTACGATAACACTAAAAGGGCCACACCAGCTGCAAGTTTTAACGTGAGACTTTTTCGCGTCTCTGTTACGTTACAAACGTTAAAACCATTGCCCCACCACGAAAAGTAACCACCAGGACCAACCCCCAGCCCATGTTAAAAGATAGAGCCCTCCAGAAAAACAGTATAGATCTTACGATAACACTAAAAGGGCCACACCAGCTGCAAGTTTTAGCGTGAGATTTTTTCGCGTCTCTGTTACGTTGCAAACTTTAAAAACATTGCCCCACCACGAAAAGTATAACGTTTCTCATTGGATAGACAGAATTTTTGTAGGTGGAGCTTAAGGTTAACATTGAGACCCTGATTGGTCAGATGAAAACACAGCCAGATAGTTTTTTTTAACCAACTTCGGAAAATTGTAGTAAGGAGAAGTTAGAAAGGAGTTGCTTCGGAGACGGCGAGGTGAGCGGAGATGTGCTGCCCGCCGTCCCCTGGCGAACACCGACAAGGTGATGAACGCACGCGATGCCGCATTTTTGAGCGCATAAGGTTTCACTCAGAACTGCAGAAGTCTCATCTGTTACATCCCCTTTTTACATAATACTAGTGTCGATCGTCAATTAAATCTCATGGTGTTCACATTTGCCACTTGAAGTAAAAATCTGAAACGCGATGATTTTTCTGTTATTTAATTATTGAGAAGCCATATCAGCCACTGTAATTTACGACAGTTTAGATAAGTAATTAAAGATAATTGAGGGTCACTGTAGACCATTTTGATAGTTTTCTCTTTTGTGAAACTTAATTTAAACCTAGATTATAGATGTGATATGGCACAGGTCGTCCTTCGATCCATTGTAGAATTTGGAAACCCATTCAGGAAATATTCGATCACATTTTTGTTGAACGCAGTTGGTTTTTATCATCCTGTATTAAAACATTTCCTTTTATCAATAGTGCAATTTATAAACAATGTTTTGTGAGTAGAATAAAATTTCAAATGGTAAACTTAACTGCTTTTTCGAAGTCATTTTACCAGCTAACTAAAAATAGGAAAGCCTTGAACCCCTTCCACTAAATTTAGTTAGTATGAAGATTCTTTTACAGGGAGTGCACTGGAGCTAACGCTGAAATCATTAATTATTTGGTTATATCATCGCTAGTCTCACTGAACTCTTCTGAATTCTACATGTCATGTGTGGTCTGGCGTCTCCTTACCAGCAACAGGTCCCAGGTTCAATCTAGTCAGTTCCCTAAAAAACACGCTCAGAGCGTCGTTGCGCGAAAGTGGTAGGGAGACACGACTTAGAACAACAGAAACCGCGCAGAATGTTAGAGAATGGTGGACAGACACTCCGTTCCCAAAAATTATCATCCATTTGCCCACTGTTGAATAGTGGCCCCGTCTAGATATCTTCATGGAGTACAATGTTATGCCTCTACAGTTTCCGCCCTAAACTGTATTAAAGTGTCCTACATAACAGGTTCCTTGTTCAGTATAAAAACAAGAGTATTAGTTCTTCTGTACACAAGTAATTACTTAAAAGTCATACTTTAGTTAAACAGAACCCACATTTCACTACATAAATCTGTTGACTGTATAATCATCGAAATCTTGCAATGGTAAATGTTGCCGTGGTTGTCCCTCTCCCTTATCTTAATTCCACCTATTGGGAGCGGGTTTGCAGTGGTCAGGTTACCAGTCTTCAGCTATCGAACTTTTCAATATTCCTACACTAATATAAAAGCTTAACATTCAATGAAATTCAGTTTAAGAGAAACCTAAATGATTTGTTCGTGGCCAACTCCTTCTACTCCGTTGATGAATTTCTCAGTATGTGTGTGTGTGTGTGTGTGTGTGTGTGTAAGTACAATCTAACTTCTGTACCATTTCAGTGCAGTAATGTGTTCATTGTAAATAAGTATTATAATAGTTGTATTACACGTTTATTACCTTATAAATAAATAAATAAACTTTTTATTTTAAACTCAGAGCATTAGTATTTGTAAAATGACTCTTCATATAGTGCTAATTAAAAAATGACAATCATTCCTGTGGAATGGTACATTAGTTTATTTGTTTGTTGTAAATATTTGTCATGTATTATTGTTTTTCTGACATGTTCCACATCCTGGAGGACCTCCTCACTACGGATCAAATGGAATGAAAGTAAATCTAATCCAATATAATTAAAGAAGCAGGAAGTGGACGGTGAATATGTCAAGATGGTAATGATATGGAAGGGAACTGAGAGTGGCATGTAGTTTTGGAAGATGAATGGGATACCAGTTGGACCGAGAAAGTGCAAATTGGAACCCTCGTTTGGGATGGGATGTGTAGGAAAGATTGACTATCGATCTAACCGTGGATTCCAAATGTGAGATCAGGGCTGGTGAGGGAAGGCAATTAAACTTACGCAGAGAAAGGGTCATGAAGTTCTTGGAGGGAAGATCAGCAAAGCGATAGACGCTCGGCAGGAGACCACATTCTACTGTTTTCGTATTGTTTTAGTATAGTAGGGTTGAGGAGTGGGATTGAAACTGATAAAGATGGGTATAGTTGTGGGTGTAAGTGGCGATTGTACTGAGGTGGAATACAGACTGGGCGTCAGGGGCTTGGGATACATGAAAAGAGGGATGTTTTGAAGAACTACGGTAACAAATCTGATAGTATCTGCAACTGTAGGAGTAGGATGGAAGAACTTGGTGTAGTGGACTGAGGTATCAATTAGGAGGAAGCGGACAGTTAGTTCAGTATTCACTGGTAGGGAGTTGGGCCTTGCATTTATTAATGTGAGATGTGGCTCGTTGGTTCAAATGACTCTGAGCACTATGGGACTCAACTGCTGAGGTCATAAGTCCCCTAGAACTTAGAACTACTTAAACCTAACTAACCTAAGAACATCACAAACATCCATGCCCGAGGCAGGATTTGAACCTGCAACCGTAGCGGTCGCGCGGTTCCAGACTGTAGCGCCTAAAACCGCTCGGCCATCCTGGCCGGCTGTGGCTCATTGCTGGAGGATTTTTCAGGTTAGAATAACGTGGAGCTGATTGGATTTACAGTGCTCACAGGTGGGTGGACTTTTTCGTTTGTGTGTGAGTGTGTTAAGAAGTATACTGGAGTATCTGGAAACAAAGGTGACGGGATATGAAGAATAAGGACGGCGTAGATAGGTGCGTCCTTGATTCTTATGGATGTCAATGGCGATTCCGAAGATGTGAGAGATTATTTTCCCCACGACCTTCTTCACCATGAAATCAGTGTTGACATCTAAGAACACAACGGTGAGGGTCGGTAGACAGAGGATGCAAAGGAGTGAGGATCCTAGGATGCTGCAGAAGCAATCGAGTGTGAACTCTGGGATTGATGGATTATATAAGAATATCTTTTTTATTTATATTTCTTCGTTTACAGAAAACAAATATTTATCAGCTACAAATTTATGGAATAATTTTATTTATAATCCTGCCAGATTCAGTGTCTCATTGGGACTATATCCACACCCCTACGCATGAAACGAGGTAAGCCATCCACTTTGCTGTACTTACTAAAGGAACCACTGTTTCATACTGGTTTCCGTACTTACACCCACAATAGACGTGTATACATCACATCGTTATATGTGTGACGTGTCCAAGACTATTGTGAAGATATTTAAGGAAACAAGTTTGATGTAGTAGTTCCTTTAGCAAGCGAAGATGACTGGATGGCTTGTTAAGTGTTTAGGGGATGCAGATGGTTCTAATGGAGCACCGAAACTGATAACGTAATACATTATTGCATAAACTTATAGCTGTTGGATATTTGTTTCCTGCAAGTCATCGACCAGCCGCGGTCCCAGTCTGCCACTTACACAAGATGGGCTTACAGAAATTTCTAAGTTTGATGAATTTTAGGATTTGAAACAGTAGCGGCAAATAAGCGATGATAGACTAAATACCGGGTTTAGCGATTGTACTGGTAACTCGACGCAGTCCTCACATTCTTGTAGTATTATTCTGTCATCTGTAAAGGCAAAAGTTTGTAGAATCAGACGAAGATAACAACACATAAAACGAATAAGGGAGGATGTTCGGTGCAGAAGGTGTGAAGAACTTGAAGATTACCATCAAGCAGGAAGAGATGGCGAATGAGTCGCATGTGTTGAGATTCGGAGAATATGGCGACCAATCAAGACGCACACCACTGTCCTCTGGATACCGCAGAGCCAGAATGCAGTTCCAAAAGTGCTCGTTCGGGACATCAAACACTCTCCTGCTTCGATATGGTCGAGCTCCTTCTTCCATGAAACACAGCCGGCCGTTGTGGCCAAGCGGTTCTAGGCTCTTCAGTCCGGAACCGCACGACCGTTACGGTCGCAGGTTCGAATCCTGCCTCGGGCATGGATGTGTGTGATGTCCCTAGGTTAGTTAGGTTTACGTAGTTGTAAGTCTAGGGGACTGATGACCTCAGATGTTAAGTCCCATACTTCGACGTGCCACTTCAACCATTTGAACCATGAAACACATCTTGTCGAAATCAGTATCATTCTGGATAATGGGGATGAAATCATCTTAAAAATCCTTCACGCACCGTTCAGTAATCACCGACTCATCAAGGAATATCACACCGCTTATTCCGTGACTGGACATCGCACACCACAAAGTCAACAGTTGAGAGTGAAGTACCTTCTCGGTCACGAAATGTGCCAATTTTAGTTACTGACGAACCCATCCAAATGAAAGGGGGCTTCGTCGCAGAACCAAACCATCGAAACCGTACACGCACATGCTGATTCCCATCATGACTCGCAGTAGAACGTGCAGTTTGAACGTCCGAACGTAAACCGTTCAGACGTTATGGCAATTTTATTTTATATAGCTCAATAACTGTGAGCATGTACGTACACATTACGCTTGCACTTAAATAACAAAAACACCTCACTAGTCAGATCGAGTTGAGCCACAATATCACTACAACAGGAAAAAACGCAGTTACACACTCAGGGAATTACAAAGATCTGAAAATAATACTTTTTAACGAGGCATTCTAACTATTTAATGTTTGTAGAAATAATTCATACAAAAAAAGACTGCGTAGATCTGAATTATTGTTGCACAGTTCGATATAATTTGAGGAATGTTAATCCTGAACAATGTGCGTGAGATTTCTGTCGCAGCCACTGTACTTTTTGCAAATAACAATGACGTCCTCACAGCTTTACTTCCGCCAGTACCTCGTCTCCTACCTCCCAGACTTTACAGAGGCTCTCCTGCGAAACATGCAGGACTAGCACTCCTGAAAGAAACGATATGCGGGGACATGTCTTAGCCACAGCCTAGGGGATGTTTCCATAATGAGATTTTCACTCTGCAGCTGAGTGTGCGCTGATATGAAACTTCCTGGCAGATTAAAACTGTGTGCCGGACCGAGACTCGAACTCGGAACAGGATTCGTCTCTAATGACCTTGATGCCAACGTGGCGTTAAGCCCTAATCTTCCTTTTTCTTCTATCCGTTCTTTGGCTGCACAGACGTCCCGAGTAGACGCAACGGCGGCGATCTACTGTACCATCGAGTTCAAATTATTCATAATCGGATTTTATTTTTTCATTTATCTACCCATATCGGTGGTGGGTCCCTACTCGAATCTTTCTTATCAAGTTAGGGGATGCAAGGGGTTTACATTAACCGTAAAATTACAACTGTGCTTCACAATAACTGTCATACTTTTATCATAGAACACAACAAGACTTACAAACTTTTTCAGTTCTCGTATACTCATATTTCATCCTTACACCAGCTGTTAATTCTTCTATTTTATTCTTGTGTTTATTCTTCAAGAAGATTTGTTGCTTTCGATTGGAGGATACCGATAATAGAAACATTCTAAACACAGAAGTTCCAAACGCCACAAGCATTGAGCGCAAGCAGGTTAGCCACAGCCACATTTCTTCGTATTACCCTCACTCGAGAAAGAAAAGCCTTTAAAACTGCTGAAGATTTCACGTGTTGGCAATAATTTCGGGGCAAACCAGGCATAACGTTTCCGAAAACTGGCGCTTGCAGTTGATTACGAATCAAGATATACTACGGGAATTTCACCGAAAACAATTTCAAATAGTTTTTCCTTTAATTTATTATTTCTACTTTTTTTAATTTCATTCACCAAACGACAATATAGGACAACATTATTTGTATATATAGACGAACTTTAGGAACAGTGTCCTTGTACAGAATTAGGTAAGAAATTCCAGTAAACATGTTATCTAAAATGAATATGTTAAAAGTAATGCCCACTTGTTCATTTTATATATACACCACTGGCCATTAAAATTGCTACACCACGAGGATGACGTGTTACAGACCTGAAATTTAACCGACGAGAAGAAGATGCTGTGATATGCAGATGATTAGCTTTTCAAAGCATTCACACAAGGTTGGCGCCGGTGGCGACACCTACAACGTGTTGACGTGACGAAAGTTTCCAACCGATTTCTCATACACAAACAGCAATTGACCGGCGTTGCCTGGTGAAACGTTGTTGTGATGCTTCGTGTAAGGAGGAGAAATGCGTACCATCACGTTTCCGACTTTGATAAAGGTCGGATTGTAGCCTATCGCGATTCTGGTTTATCGTATCGCGACATTACTGCTCGTGTCGGCCGAGATCCAATGACTGTTAGCTGAATATGGAATCGGTGGGTTCGGGAGGGTAATACGGAACGCCGTGCTGCATTCCAACTGCCTCGTATCACTAGCAATCGGGAAGACAGGCATCTTATCCGCATGGGTGTAACGGATCGTGCAGCCACGTCTTGATCCCTGAGTCAACAGATGGGGCCGTTTGCGAGACAACAACCTTCAGCACGATGACGTTTGCAGCAGCATGAACTATCAACTCGGAGACCATGGCTGCGGTTACCCTTGACGCTGTATCACAGACAGGAGCGCCTGCGATCGTGTACTCAACGACAAAGCTGGGTGCACGTATGGCAAAACGTCATTTTTTCGGATGAATCCAGATTCTATTTACAGCATCATGATGGCCGCATCCGTGTTTGGCGACATCGCGGTGAACGCACATTGGAAGCGTGTATTCGTCATCGCAATACTGGCGTATCATCCGGCGTGATGGTATGGGGTGCCATTGGTTACACGTCTCGGTCACCTCTTGTTCGCATTGACGGCACTTTGAACAGTGGACGTTACATTTCGGATGTGTTACTACCCGTGGCTCCACCCTTCATTCGACCCCCGCGAAACCCTACATTTCAGCAGGAAAATGCACGACCGCATGTTGCAGGTCCTGTACGGGCCTTTCTGAATACAGAAAATGTTCGACCGCTGCCCTGGCCAGCACATTCTCCAGATCTCTCACCAATTGAAAAGGCCTGGTCAATGGTGGCCGAGCAACTGGCTCGTCACAATACCCCAGTCACTCTTCTTGATGAACTGTGGTATCGTGTTGCAGCTGCATGGGCAGCTGTACCTGTGCACGCCATCCATGCTCTATTTGACTCAATGCCTGGGCGTATCAAGGCCGTTATGACGGCGAGAGGTGGTTGTTCTGGGTACTGATTTCTCAGGATCTATGCACCAAATTGCGTGAAAATCTAATCACATGTCAGTTCTAGTACAATATATTAGTCTACTGAATACCCGTTTATCATCTGCATTTCTTCTTGGTGTAGCAATTTTAATGGCCAGTAGTGTACTATGAAACAAATATTTGCTTTCCGTATTTTGTAAGGTGGAAATATTGGCCGAAACGAGAAACAAAGGACGTGTAAACATGGGGTCTGAACTGCATACTTTAAGAGCTGTGAGCACTTGTTCATCTTTGCTAGCGTGAAACACGTCTTCTGCTGAACAAGTGCTCATAGTTCGTGAGGTATTTATTTTAGAGCTCATGTTTACTTGAGAGTTTTTTTTCTTTCGATCCACACTGCCTGTTACCAAAACATGAAAATCAAAGAGCTTTCAGTAGAAGAGATGTGTTTAACAGTATCGTAATGACGAAGTGCTCTTACCTACGCAGGTACACTCCTGGAAATGGAAAAAAGAACACATTGACACCGGTGTGTCAGACCCACCATACTTGCTCCGGACACTGCGAGAGGGCTGTACAAGCAATGATCACACGCACGGCACAGCGGACACACCAGGAACCGCGGTGTTGGCCGTCGAATGGCGCTAGCTGCACAGCATTTGTGCACCGCCGCCGTCAGTGTCAGCCAGTTTGCCGTGGCATACGGAGCTCCATCGCAGACTTTAACACTGATAGCATGCCGCGACAGCGTGGACGTGAACCGTATGTGCAGTTGACGGACTTTGAGCGAGGGCGTATAGTGGGCATGCGGGAGGCCGGGTGGACGTACCGCCGAATTGCTCAACACGTGGGGCGTGAGGTCTCCACAGTACATCGATGTTGTCGCCAGTGGTCGGCGGAAGGTGCACGTGCCCGTCGACCTGGGACCGGACCGCAGCGACGCACGGATGCACGCCAAGACCGTAGGATCCTACGCAGTGCCGTAGGGGACCGCACCGCCACTTCCCAGCAAATTAGGGACACTGTTGCTCCTGGGGTATCGGCGAGGACCATTCGCAACCGTCTCCATGAAGCTGGGCTACGGTCCCGCACACCGTTAGGCCGTCTTCCGCTCACGCCCCAACATCGTGCAGCCCGCCTCCAGTGGTGTCGCGACAGGCGTGAATGGAGGGACGAATGGAGACGTGTCGTCTTCAGCGATGAGAGTTGCTTCTGCCTTGGTGCCAATGATGGTCGTATGCGTGTTTGGCGGCGTGCAGGTGAGCGCCACATTCAGGACTGCATACGACCGAGGCACACAGGGCCAACACCCGGCATCATGGTGTGGGGAGCGATCTCCTACACTGGCCGTACACCACTGGTGATCGTCGAGGGGACACTGAATAGTGCACGGTACATCCAAACCGTCATCGAACCCATCGTTCTACCATTCCTAGACCGGCAAGGGAACTTGCTGTTCCAACAGGACAATGCACGTCCGCATGTATCCCGTGCCACCCAACGTGCTCTAGAAGGTGTAAGTCAACTACCCTGGCCAGCAAGATCTCCGGATCTGTTCCCCATTGAGCATGTTTGGGACTGGATGAAGCGTCGTCTCACGCGGTCTGCAGGTCCAGCACGAACGCTGGTCCAACTGAGGCGCCAGGTGGAAATCGCATGGCAAGCCGTTCCACAGGACCACATCCAGCATCTCTACGATCGTCTCCATGGGAGAATAGCAGCCTGCATTGCTGCGAAAGGTGGATATACACTGTACTAGTGCCGACATTGTGCATGCTCTGTTGCCTGTGTCTATGTGCCTGTGGTTCTGTCAGTGTGATCATGTGATGTATCTGACCCCAGGAATGTGTCAATAAAGTTTCCCCTTCCTGGGACAATGAATTCACGGTGTTCTTATTTCAATTTCCAGGAGTGTATATGATTTAGAGCTGTCTAGAGCCCTAGACTTCTTTTTCATGTTTAGTGGTAGGGAACGTGTCCCTAAAGTTTGTTAGTGTTTCTTAGGGACACCCTGTGCACTGCAAAACGTTCATCAGTAATCTTCTACGAACATGGATAGATAAAAAACAAATTTTAAAACAATAATCGAGTTTCGAAAACGGGAAGCAAAAGTGTCAAACTTTTACGCTAGCCACTGAGCCACCATTTCAGTCGAATTTATCACTCGCTAAAAGCCACAAAAAGTATTTGGAAAAACTTCTACCGTCGTTCTCTGGGAAATGGTCGACTATCTACAGATAAGTCGAGACACGGGTTCGTTTGTTTTGACTCCTCTTCCACTGAGCGAAGTTTCTGGCAAATCAGGTTAGGCAGTAGCCGTGTAATTCTCTTGAGCGACTCAAACTGGTTTCACGGGTACACTGTCTCACACACTTCTGCGATGAGCGATCGGATTGTTATAACACAGCACAGGAGTTCGTTGTTCGTGTTGGTGTTACAAGTCGTCCGTCTGTAACAAAGCCTTCGACTTAAGGTTTGTCTCGAATGAGCGCAATCGCTGCACGAGGTTCTGTTTGAAAATCATTTTGCCGTTCGCGTAGTACCTCATTAATGTTTTCGTACATAGTACCACTTGAAAACTTGTCCAAAAAGATACCTTCTGATCAATTATTTTCGAAGTCATGTACAGTTATAAAGTATACGGAATTTCTGGGTCGCACTGTTTATCACCAAGGAATTGGCGCACAGGTAAGTACCCTGGACTTGTATTCGTATGACAAACCTGGTTGCTTGATTGGTTGACTTGGGGGAGGGTACCAAATAGTGGGGTCATCAGTCGTATCGAATTAGGGAAGGACGGGGAAGAAAGTCATCTCTGCCCTTTCAAAGGAGCCATTCCGGCACTTGCCTGAAGCGATTTGGGGAAATCACGGAAAACATAAATCAGGATGGCCGGACGCAGGTTTGAACCGTCCTCCTACAGAATGGGAGTCCAGTGTGCAAACCACTGCACCACCTCACTAGGTGACAAACCTGAATTTCTTTCTCTGTGGTATCACTAAACTCTTGAAGTTAATTTCGGGATCGTTCTCTGAAAACGACTCACCCTATTTCCTTTACAGTGCCCCAGTAAGAGATGTGGTTCAGCGGCATTAGTGCCTCAGTAGCACCTAAAAATATTTGCATTATAAAAACATATTCGTCATGGACTGTACGGCTGGTCCGGCGGAGGTTCGAGTCCTCCCTCGGGCATGGGTGTGTGTGTTTCTCCTTAGGATAACTTAGGTTAAGTAGTGTGTAAGCTTAGGGACTGATGACCTTAGCAGTCAAGTCCCATACGATTTCACACACATTTGAACATTTTGAAAAACATATTCGGTGTTTTTCCAGTACAGGTACGTGTAGGTGTAGGTGAGGGAAATTCTGTTTTGCATGCAGACGCTCTGCGTTCGGGCGCCTGTACTGATAACTGTAAAAGTCAGAGGCTGTTTGTAGCCGGACGCGGCAGGGGCGACGGCCGGAGATATTTACGGACAACGACCGAAATGCCCCTAACAGCAGAAGGAAGGGTCCGAGGTGGGTGGCAGGAAGAATGCGCCGAGGATGTGGCCAACCATAAAAATACAGCGTCGCTTTCCATCACCAGATTTATGCGACCATTGAGGGTGTCCCTTTTATGAGTGTGGATCTGGCTCCTTAAGAGTAAAGAACGGCCGGCCGCGCCTCCGCACCGCCCCCGTACATTAGAGTGTCGGCAATCTCTGGTGGCCGCCGCCGCCGCCTCCGACCCACCTCCGCCGCCCCCGCCGCCTCAGTTCCGCCACATAACGCCGGCCTGCCCCCGCGCCGCTATTGATTTTAAAATCAGGCATGCCGGCTTCGGCTCGGCCCGCGCCGCTGTTGGGTCATCACTCGTCCTCGCGCCGCGGCCGCCGCTCCGCGCTCTGAGGCGAGATTTACGACTGCAACGCCGCCCGACCGGAAGGGCCGAAGAGGTCTGCGCGGAGGCAGAGGCGGCGCGAGCCTGCTGCCTACTGCCTCCTACCTGCTACCTGTCCTCTGCACGTCTCCGTATGTATATCTTACTGTGACAACACAACGGTGTAGCGGCAAATCCAGCAGAATCTACACGTCTTTCTTAAGACATGTCAAATACTCGATATCAGAGTACTGTAACAGGTAGCTATGAACCTCACACACATCGTCTCAGTTGTGCCACTGGATTCGTGATTTCCTGTCAGGAAGGTCGCAGTTCGTAGTAATAGACGACAAATCATCGAGTAAAACTGAAATGATATCAGGTGTTCCCCAGGGAAGCGTCCTGGGACCTCCGCTCTTCCTCATCTATATAAATGACCTGGGTGACAATCTGTGCAGTTCTCTTAGGTTGCTCGCAGATGATGCTGTAATTTACCCTCTAGTAAGGTCATCCGAAGACCAGTATCAGTTGCAAAGCGATTTAGAAAAGATTGCTGTATGATGTGGCAGGTGGCAAATGACGCTAAATAACGAAGAGTGTGAGGTGATCCACATGAGTTCCAAAAGAAATCCGTTGGAATTCGATTACTCGACAAATAGTACAATTATCAAGGCTTTCAACTCAACTAAGTACCTGGGTGTTAAAATTACGAACAACTTCAGTTGGAAAGACCACATAGATAATATTGTGAGGAAGGCGAGCCAAAGGTTGCGTTTCATTGGCAGGACACTTAGAAGATGCAACAAGTCCACTAAAGAGACAGCTTACACTACACTCGTTCGTCCTCTGTTAGAATATTGCCACGCGGTGTGGGATCGTTACCAGGTGGGATTGACGGAGGACATCGAAAGGATGCAAAAAAGGGCAGCTCGTTTTGTATTATCACGTAGTAGGGGAGAGAATGTGGCAGATATGATACGCGAGTTGGGATGGAAGTCATTAAAGCAAAGGCGTTTTTCGTCGCGGCGAGATGTATTTACGAAATTTCAGTTACGAACTTTCTCTTCCGAATGCGAAAATATTTTGTTGAGCCCAACTTACATAGGTAGGAATGATCATCAAAATAAAATAAGAGAAATCAGAGCTCGAACAGAAAAGTTTAGGTGTTCGTTTTTCCCGCGCGCTGTTCGGGAGTGGAATGGTAGAGAGATAGTATGATTGTGGTTCGATGAACCCTCTGCCAAGCACTTAAAGGTGAATTGCAGAGCAATCATGTGGATGTAGATGTAGATGCAGACACACACCTACTCACACACACATACACACACACACACACACACACACACACACACAATGAACCTGGCTCCTCCCCATGTATATAATATAAATGTATGGCTCCCCCCATGGTAATAACCATAGGTGGTAGCACAAGCGGCCAAAGACACTACTGGCTTGGGAATAGCCACCTACGGTAAACTAACATACACTAACAAGCGACAAACGTCGGCAATCGGCTGCATATCAGCTACACTGACTGGTAATTACCAGCTGCAGCCGGCCGGACTGAGCGCCTTAACCGCGGGACTGCTACGGTCCCAGGTTCGAATCCTGCCTCGGGCATGGATGTGTGTGATGTCCTTAGGTTAGTTAGGTTTAAGTAGTTCTAAGATGTTAAGATGTTAAGTTCCATAGTGCTCAGAGCCATTTGAACCATTTTTGAACCAGCTGCTATTAGAGCCGACCAACAGGCCGCAGCAGGGACACCGACGAGCTCGCCCACTGACGCACAAACAATTCGGCAACATCACCCTACCCTGTGCATCCGATATATGACCTATCGGACACAAAGACGATAATAAACCTAACTGGTGCAGGTTGCTGACGCTCAACGAGAGCTCTACACCGGCACGCAGCGGCAGCCTCCGATCAACGCCACCGCACAACGTCAAAGGTATCAACACGCATGATACCCACTACTAACAAAGCCTATCCTTGCACAACATATCGCAGGCAGCAGGACATCCGCTACTGCTCTTACCACCCGACCTAACTATCGCAGAGGTTTTTTTCCCTTGGCTCTTGCCTTGGTACTTTTTTTCCTCTGCCCTTCAAACCGCTACCCTTCGTTTAGCTTCGACCCAATCTATCTCCAGATGAGTACTTTCTAATGCTTAACCTTAACCAGACGTACGAAAACATCGCATTATCCACATCCTGCGACACCTCACTTTAGTGAAAACTAACCCTTATGCAGAGATGGCAGTAGACCTATTGCGTTGGCCATCATGCCGGTGTGGGCGTAGAGGGGCTCCACCTCTGTTAAAAAAATAAATAAATCAGAAAAACGTCGGAGGTTCGAGTCCTCCCTCGGGCATATGTGTGTGTGTGTGTGTGTGTGTGTGTGTGTGTGTGTGTGGGTGGGTGGGTGGGGGGGTGGGTGGGTGTGTACGTGGGTGGGTTGGTGGGTGTTGTCCATATCGTAACTTAGTTCAAGTTAGCGTAAGTAGTGTGTACGCCTAGGGACAGATGACCTCAGTAGTTTAGTCCCATAGGAACTTACCACAAATTTCCAAAATATGTATAATGATCACATCAGTGCAGATGCACACCAGGGTCGAACTCTTACGGGAACCGACATAGTGCCGCGAGTAATGAGGATAAAGGGCAGGGGGCAGTACATCAGTAGTGCGTGGATAAATTGAGACTCTGGGTGTGTGGGAGGCATGCTAGGGTATTCCGTGCTGTTGAGATGACCACTGTGTCTGCCTGCCTAGTAACCGGGAGACCCAGGTTCTAATCCCAGTCCAACTCAAATTTTCAACTTTCCTCATTAAATCAATACCCACTGGCAGCTACTCTCATGAATTCCTTTTACTCACTATAGTAGCGGAAAATTATGGAATTTAATATTTCCCAAAAAATGAGCAATGAAACCTTTAGGGTGTCAAACCAACCATAAACAGTTGTAATGGCGAATTATGCAGTCTCTGCGGCTCAGTATTGGGCCATGTAAAACCAAAAGTATTCACGGTATAAGTATGATAGTGGTCGAGTATGACATTGGGCTTGGAAATCAGGAGTAGGGAGTCCTTTATTGGTTAAAGGAAGGAAACCAAATGGAAGTACAAAGAATAGTTCGAACAGAAGCCAATAGGAAAAAGTTAATAAAATATCGCATATAACAAATGTGGCAAAATGGAGATGACACTTCGGTCACAGGCAGGAGCACATACTAATTTCTCCCTATCATCAGGAACAGATCAAAAATAAGAATTCTTCACGTCTCGAAGTATACTTCAAGGAATACAGAAATACAAGTCGCTTAGGAATGATAACTGGTTGTTGGTTTACTTTGAGTGTGGGCCAAAGAGGAAGGTCATAGGCCCATCGGATTAAGGAAGGATGGGAGAGGAAGTCGGCCGTGCGCTTTCAAAGGGACCATCCGGGTATTTGCCTGAAGCGATTTACGGAAATCATGGAAAACCTAGATCAGGATGGCTGAATGTGAGTCTAGTGTTCTACTTAGGAATGAAATGAATAGAACGTGCAGGGAGGCTAAGACGAAAAGGTGGCATGGGAATTGTGTAGAAAGCGGAAAAGAAATCATTTGCAGAAGAACTGACTCAGCTTATAGAAAAGTCAAAACAGTCATCGGTGAAACTAAAGCAATGGTGGTAACATTGCGGGGAGAATGACAGTTCCACTGTTGAATGCAGGGAGAGAGCGAACAGTTGGAAAACTACACTGAACGACTCCATGAGGAGTCCAGAAAGAAGAAAAGAAGAAAAAACTTGGGAAAATGTCAATAAGGATGAAGGACAGTATGGTGCAGGGTGCTTCTGAGTGACCAAAAATATAAAAATTATGCATATATTGAGTTACAGTCTTTTGAAACTTTAGAAACCGTTCCTGAGAATTTACTTTTTCTGTTGCATTTTCCCTAAATCTCGGAAACGACTTCGAGTATTCATATTTTCAAGGAGTAATAACATACATATCCTGAGTCAAGTGAACTAAAGGAAAAACATAATGTTATGTATAATTAAAATTATTTAGGATGACGTACAAAAAAGTACACAAAATTTTAACTGTGTAATTAAAAAATTGCATTTCCGAAAGCAGTTGCCTGAAATGCAGTTATTGTGGTGCAGTAGACTCAGAACATATAGTTTAATGTCCCGTGAAAGTTTCATGTCATTGGCTACAATGGTTCCTGAAATACAGGGAAGCCAATTCACTAAATTTAACATTGTCGGAATGTGGCGTTCCAACTTCCCTTAACGTAAAGAAGCTGCATGGTAAAAATACACCAGTGTTGCGGCAAATTATGCTACCTGACATGTCGCAAGAATGAGTTGCAGAATGCACAAGGTGACACAGTAACAATACTCCTGCCGGCCTCTGTGGCCTTGCGGTACTAGGCGCTACAGTCTAAAACCGCGCGACCGGTACGGTCACAGGTTCGAATCCTGCCTCGGGCATGTGTGTGTGTGTGTTTGGGGAAGGAGACCAGACAGTGAGGTCATCGGTCTCATCGGATTAGGGAAGGATGGGTAAGGAAGTCGGCCGTGCCCTTTCAAAGGAACCATCCCGAAATTTGCCTGGAGTGATTTAGGGAAATCACGGAAAATCTAAATCAGGATGGCCGGACGCGGGATTGAACCGTCGTCTTCCCGAATGCGAGTCCAGTGTCTAACCTCGGGCATGGATGTGTGTGATGTCCTTAGGTTAGTTAGGTTTAAGTAGTTCTAAGTTCTAGGGGACTGATGACCTCAGAAGTTAAGTCCCATAGTGTTCAGAGCCATTTTTGAACCTGTCTCGGGCATGGATGTGTGTGATGTCCTTAAGTTAGTTAGGTTTAATTAGTTCTAAGTTCTAGGCGGCTGATCACCTCAGAAGTGAAGTCGCATAGTGCTCAGAGGAATTTGAACCATTTTTGAAAAGTTTGGTCTTTGAGATTTTATGTACGGATTGATAGCAAGCAAGTCGTTTCGTCGGTCTGTGACAGTTTCTTGATTGGGTTACCGACGGATCAAGTGTAGTTGGGCCCACCACCTGTCTCACCTAAGTGAACGTCAATGTTTCGAGGGCAGGCCTGTCCCCCCCCCCCCCCCCCCCCCGCCCCTGGAGGCGTCTGAGTGTCGTTGTCTATACCGTCCTTTCATGGGTCTTTAATGGTCTGTTGGTTATCTATTATAGCCAATAATTTAAAAGAAAAAAATTTTTATTGTGTTTTATGTAAATCAATTTATGTAAATCAATTGTGGGCCTTCAGCCGCTTAAACTCTTATTCTTAAATTTAATTATGTCGTTGCGTTGCTTTTTCATTTATTGTCCGTTCAGCCATTGAAAACTTAAAGTTTAATGTATTTTTGAATTATTTGAAAATCAACTGTGGGTTTTCAGCCGCTTAAAGCCTTATTCTCAAAATTTCCCCTTAAGCGAAAACATTGCGGCCTGCCCCCTTAAGATTATGGTAATGTTTTAAAATTTTGAAATTTAATTGTAGCCTTCGACCGTTTGTATTGCACATTGTATATGTTTGTTCTATCCACTTTTGCCTTCAGGCTTTCCACCTGATTACTTTACTTGCAATTTTAAATGCATGTCTTCAGTCACTTGAAATTTATCTTGTCGCTTTTTTAAATTTCTTGTTTGGAGGCCTTCAACCATGAAAGAACTGGATTTTGAAACTCGTAGTTGTAAAAGTTCGGCTACGTGCCGTTTCGGTTTAGAGGTGTTATTAAATTACAATTTTGAAGTGAAACTGACCGACACTTTATTTGGCCCTTTCCACAATCCTAATCACCTGTTCTGCTCAGCGGGTTTGGCGGGCGTCTCAGGTATATTCTCTTTTCCGTTATTTTTCATAGTCTGTTTCTAATAAACGAGACAAACTAAACCAATAAAAGGTACGTCTATGTCTTGACTGTCTTCGAGTAGTTTTTGTAAGATTCTGTTAATGCTGAAAACAGTACCGTTCAGGGAGTGATTTGTCCAAAATTCACTTCCTGCTTCTCTCAGGAACTGACCTACTGTTACTCTCAAGCGGTTATGTACGTTTATGGGCGAATTTTATCTGATAGGACGATTTTCTTATCGAATTGTTCCGATGAAGACCGAGTGAGATTTCCGATCTCTGCCCTCCGTGACCTCGTATACCCCGGTACGGCTGCTACGATCAGGCGTAACACTTCCTGTTAATGTTACGTGCGTCTGTGTGTCGTAAGCAGAGCACACAAACGTTATTACCAACCCGCTGCTGGTATTTTCGACTGAGTCTTTTTCCCTTCTTAAAATGATTGGTAATTAAAATATTCAGTAGTCGCTAAAGTCCTGATGTCACCTGACAGTGGGTGTAATGCCAAATCGAAATAATGTTTGTGCAGCATGTGCTTTGATTGATGATGGGCGCTGAATGAACAGTGTAGTGCTAGGATTTTACGTCACTGAGTAACGTTATAGAAAAGCAGTATTGCACACAAGGGTAAGTCGCATGAGTTTGCACTCTTTAAATATGCTTTTGCAATACTGGAAGCTCCAGCGCCCAACCTACCATTCCGATTCAGTAAATGCGAATAAGCACAACCATCAGCTGTAGAATTGAATGACGACAGTGAAAATTTCTGCCGGCCTGGGACTCGAACCCGGAGTTCCAACTTATTGCGAGCGGTCGCCTTACCATTCGGCTATCCGTGCACGACTCACGGCGAGACCCAAATTTCCATATGTCGTCAAGAAGGAAATAGGGGTTCTAGTCCTGGTCCGGCATAAATTTTCACTGTCATCATTAAACTCTACAGCTAGTCCTTATTCGCAGTTGCGAATTCATTTAATGTAATTCGTAACGCCTGTAGTCGCCGCAGTGTCTGTTCATTTGGACATGCATGCTTGTCCAAACGAACTTTGTATCGTAAACAGAATAACACAGGTTCTGCAATATTATACTCTGATTCATGTTTTCCGTGATTTTCCGAAGGTTCGAGGGGTGTTTTCTGAAATTAATCATTTCCTGATTACAATACAGCATTTCGTGGTCTCGCGGTAGCGCTCTCGCTTCCCGAGCACGGGATCCTGGGTTCGATTCCTGGCGGGTGTAACACCACAGCTCTTATGCTGTATGGATTCATTTTGCTTTATTTAATGTTACATTGTTGATCGCCTGTGAATGTGTTCAAATCGATAGCATAAAATTGTGTATTCTTTTCTTTGTCAAACCTTTGATGTCGTGATTTGATTCTATGCAAAGTAGTGTATCTGCAATTTGTATTCTTTGTCCCATTTGGAGGGAACAGAACTTATTGTATGTAATTGTAATTTTGTGTGAATAATTTTTTGTAGAAGTGTCAATATGTGAAAATGTTCTGTTTTATTTAATGTATTTGTTTGCTGTTATGTAAATTGCTGATCCTCACTTAGGGTTCTTAGTTAGTTTGTATGTAAATGGTGTAGTGGTTCCCCTCTGGAACGGAAATGCGTAGCACGCGCAAATTGTGGTTGGCATAGGTGGAAAAGGTGGAACTGATAGTCAGTCGGAGACGAGCCACCAGTCGGAAAGGAGCTACCAGTCTGTGCACTGTCAATGTAAAGGTGCATATCATGCTGATTCAGAGAGAGGCTTTTACTGCTTCTTTCCAATGCCTCGGATGGGTGGATAAATAGCTGGATCTATTCTGGAATTTGTATGAATCATCGCCATGAAGATACGATAAAGTCCGGCAATTCTACCTGTAATTCCACCTACCAACATGCAGTTGCCACCACATTGCGCAATCACTGTAACGTAATACTATATTGATGTACAGTGAAGGATCAGCCTAATGGATGTGTTAGTGTGCTGAAATATAAGGTAATTCATATCGGAATTTATTTACCTACCTTGATTTTACTCCTCATCATAACACCTCTCAGGGTCCTCTCCGTTTGAAGTAAAGTGATTACCGAGTGTCCTTACTGAAAGTACGTTGAAGCCTAGAGCTTTGTTAAATAATGCCTCTTGAACTTATTAGAAAGATAGTTAAAGCTAATGTGGTAACAGAGTGAGTTAAAGCAAATGTTATTTGTCCAATAATAATTTTCCTATTGCAACTGTTATTTAAAGTGCTGTTACCAACTTCAAACTTTAGGCTGAGTCTTATAAAGTAAATGATCACGTTGTTGTCTGTAGTAAATTCTAAAAAGGACAGTCAGTTCCTTGCAATTTTGTCAACATTGTGTTTCGTTGTAGTAAAAGTGAGAAAGCTGCAGTTGTGAAACGTTACATTCTCATGTATGCCAAGTGTTTGTCTCTATTGTGTGCATATTAACAGTATAAAGACCACTCAGTTTGTGTAAACCCTGAAAGTGATAGTGTTTTTCTGTACCTGTTATAACTTTGAAAATAGTTCCTGCTGCTCTAACTGTTAGCTTCAATCTTAAAACATATGTGTGTTAGAGTTCATTGCACTCGCGTGTTGCTAAGTCTAGGTTGTGTCTGTTGTGTTGTCCATTATAGTTACTTATACCTACTTTCATAAACGAGAATGTTAATCTTTCTCTTGCCTAATTAGGCTGGCGACCGTTTCCCTTATTCTATAAACAATATAGCTAGGCAAAATTTTGTTTGTCACTATTCCAATATTAACGTAATGCTGACTTTCATTTCCGATAAGCCACTTCCATTAGGAACAATACGGTCAACTTAACAAAATTTCTCTCAGAGGGTAACACTGCTCTGTTGCTTTATACCATAACTGCTATAACAAAATAATTCTGTTTTGCAAACTGCCTCCAGTTTTGAGGTTAGGGTAGAGCAGTGGCAGAAAGGAGTGTTATACGTGGCGCCGCGTGACAGGACGTTGTTCAGTTTGCACCTATAGACGGAAAAAATTGTAAGTAGTTAGCATTTTACAAACATTGAGTGAACATAAAACGTCCAGCGGCACGAACCTGTACATTACTTGACAGAACTAGTAGTGAAAGTTCAGTTTAAATTAAAAATAAAAGGTATCAGTACTTAATAATAGCTAAAATGGACAGGAAATTAGAAATAAATTTAGACGCGCGAGAGCAGAATGCAACCGAGAGCAGTTCAGGCAGCACACCAACAGATGGCATGACGCGCGAGTTAAATTACGTACGTTATCACGCAGACGTTAATAAACAGATCGAAGCTATGTGTGTAGCGCGTACTAAGCAAGACAATGTAGGCGATGTTGTCGAAGACAGTGGCTATGCTGATGAATCGAGGGATATGTTTGAATCACCAAAACCAGAAAGGGGTGTAGGATCTGAACACGAAAAGGCAGTAGAATCTAAAAGTGAAAAGACATTAAATCTGACTGACTTGCTTAAAATACTGTCTGCACAAAATGACAATATTAAGGCACAAATTGCAGCGCAAAATGACAATATCAATGACAATATTAAGGCACAAATTGCAGCGCAAAACGCAGCACTAGGTAGTGATATTAGTAAACAAATGCAAGAGCAGGGCAAGAATCTTAGTAAACAGATTGAGAAGGTTGATGTAAAAGTAGACATTGTGAGTAATGAAATTAAAAACCTCAAAAGCGAAATTGCTGTCGTCAATGGCAATATTGCCAACATACAGGGACAAATTGATGAAATTAACGAAAGATTTGATACTGAAGTAATTAAAATTCAAGATCACCTAGAACCCTTAGTCATCACTAAAGTAGACGAAAAGGTATTCGGTATTAAATCCGAAATACAAACAGAATGTAACGTGGAATTTGCACAGATCAAACAATCTGTAACAGAAACAAGTAGAGAATTAACTAAACGGATTGTTAGTTGCGAAAGAAGTGTGAACATAACACTTCACAAATCCAAGGCAAAGTGTATGACTTGGAAAGAAAAATACAATCAGGACCTACACATTTTACTGAAAAAATTCCTTTCAGTAAAATATTAGAGGGCGAGGAAAAATTCGACCCTGCAAAGAGACATAACGGTTGGCACCCCCTTGATTTTGTAAAGAATTGCGAAAGAAATTTTCCTGAATATTTGTCTGACCAGGAAAAAATTAATGTTGTAATTAGTGCACTAACGGGAGAAGCAAAAAGGTGGGGGTTGAATCTGGATACAAACCAGATGTCTTTTGAAAATTTTAAGCAAAAGTTTATTGACGAGTACTGGTCAGAACAAAAACAAGACCAGTTGTGGCGTGAGTTTTTAATGGCCAGGGTGTATGATATCAGAGGTAGGCAAACCATGAAAGAATTTTGCGAATCATGGTACAGAAAACTGATACATTTGAAGGCTAGAAGGACTGAAGCCGAGATCGTTTGGGTTCTTTGGCAGAAACTGCCTGAGGATTCTAAACGGTATGTTGGAAGTACACATAGAAGTTTTTCTGCGTTCTTGGAAAGGGTAGAGGATGAAGATCACTGGCGAAGAAATCGCGAGTCCCGTCCCCATCATAACAACAATAATTCGCGCGAAAGCAATGACCAAAACGAACGACCTGAAAACGATAGATATCGTGTAAACACGATTCAAAGAGGTCGGGCGAGAGGCAGGGGAAATTACACTACGCGCGGTAGAGGATACATGACGCGGAATTTCCAAAATAGAGAAGAAATGGAAAACTGAAAACCGCGTGTGTTACGGGCCGGATTCACGCGGAAACCGGTTTTGGGCCCAAAGAAAAGATGGCAAATATTAGATTCGAGAAGGAAAAATGTAAACTACGGGACAGAAAGGTTAAGGACGCACCTATAGCAGACGGGCGCGGAGTGATACATAGTGGCGTTTCCAGTGCTAAGTCACGTGACCGTTCGTGCTCGGGCCAGCGGTTGCTGGAGCAGCGTACATTGCATTCGGCAGCACACACAAATGGCAGACGTCAGAACAAGATGGCTGCCATAGAGAGAAACAGAAGAGGCGGGATCGGACACTTCCGATGGCCGGTTTCAGTAGTAGATGAATGTAGAAATGAAAATAAAGTTAATATGTCATATGATAAAGATAACTCAGTATCGGAATCGTGCGAAAAGACTTCATTAAAGAATGAAAGGGAGATAGAAAACGCGAGTGAAAAAGAGAATATTGGTACTGTTAATAATGTATATGAGGTAAAAGACGTAGATGTGGGGGAGGTTATGATGAATAAAGAAGAGAGGAAGGTAGAATACGCCACGCAAAAGACGTGTGCACAATTAATGATAGGTGAAAGTGATATAGAGGAGGACGTTAGTAAACATGACATTATAAGCAGTGCAGGTGAAGTTATTGTTGATGGAAAGGTGCTTAATGATTTTAATGCAGAAGGATCTGATAGGGATTTCGCACGATTACCTGAAAATGACAGCATGGAAGAAAATGAATGAAAGTTATCGAAGTACATGACGATTATACTAAATATGAAGTTAAGGCTGAAATCGTTCAAAGTGATATAACAGAAGTGTCTGACTGTCCAAACGATGTGCATTGTGTAGAAAATGAGTCGAAAAACGAAGTGGCTGAAACATCTAGTGATAATCTGCTCCACTGTCTAAAAGTTGCTTTCCTGCTAGAATCTGATGACGAAAATGAAATCTGTGATAGTTCAGATGATGAAGGGTATAGGAACTCAGATAAGAATGAATATGCTAACATTCCCTATTGTGCAAAGGTCGAGGTTTTAAGTGAATCTGATGGTGAGGAAGAGAGTAGTGATGACTCTAGTGACGATGAATTCACAGGTGTAAACGAAAGTGAATATACTTTTACTCAAAGAGGGTATGAGAAAATTAGTGACATTTTTCCAAAGCAAGATACAGGAAGTAGAACTGGGCCAAAACCGAATGAATTATTTAGTAATGTAACACAGGGGCATAATTTGCAGGAACCTCCAGATGATACTATACTGGGGCAAGCCTTAACAAATAATTTGAAAGAGTGTGAATCACAGGAACAAAAAGAACCTCATGATAACACTATATTGGGGCAAGTTTTAACTAATGTTTTGAGTAAGTGTGAGGCACAGGAACAAAAAGAACCACCTGATAAAATAATAGCAGAGCAGGAGATGTTGTACCTTGCTAAAGACTTTGAAATTCCAAAACCTAAAAAGCCACCTGATGAAACAAAACGTTGGCAAGATCTGAATAGGTTAGTGAAAGATGTAGAAAGTAGGAGGCCTAAAAAACCACCAGACTTAGTAACTGTTTTATGAACCATAAAAGACTGCCTTGTTAATAAAGAGACTGGAGGCAGGGTGCTGTATTTGTATATATGTTGTTAATATAATGCATGACTTTATTATTATTATTATTATATCTGAGTGTTACCTGAAAGTGGATTGTTGTTTTGTTGATCTTGAGGCCTGTTGGAGGTTGTTGCTTATTTATTATAGTGTACTGTTTAACTTTGCTTAGGAAATGTTTATTTTCAATTGAACACTTACTGTTGCCAGTCTAATTATGATGAGAGGCTTATGTAGTGTGAGAAACATGAAAACTTTATGAATAAATATGCTTATGGTAACTTAATGAAAGTGCAAAGAACTCTTCAAGATAATAATTAATTTCTAATATACTTAAAATTCAGAAAGGGCTTATGTTTGCAGTATGTGGTTTACTTAAAGATACATGTCCTCAGAAGAGGGTTATTAACCCTCAGGGGGCAATGCACTCTTTGCATTGTCAGGTGCCTGACGAGCACCAGGGACCCGAGTCGTTGCTAGCACTACTTCCATTTCTTTTCGTGCTGCCAACCTTCCTCTTCATCATTCAGAACTTTTACTATCTTCTTTCCTTCTTCTCTATCAGAGTGTATTGAATAGTGTGGCAATGATGTAAGATATTGTGTATTGTTTGTGGACAAGTAAATGGAAAAATAATATGGGTACACTAGAAAATGGCAAAGAATAATGAAAATATAGTGGGTACTGTAAAGGAAAAATGAAATTAAAAAGTAATTGGAAAGAGAAATATGGATGAGAAAAGGTAAGAATATTGAAAAGAAAAGGTAAATGAATGCCATAATATAATTAAATGTAAATGTTTTTGAAAAAGGAAGGGGCAAATATGGTGTTGAAAAACTGTATATGTGTTTAAAACTGAGGAGATGAACCTGGCTAAGGTATGTGTAAAGTAGATGTGAGGTATGCGTCTAGTGCCAGCAAAAGAGTTGGCAGAAATCACTTGCAATAGGATATGAAATTATTGTCCTGATCTTGATGTATGTAATGACCTAACTGTGTGTGGAAAAGCAATGATAAAGGAGTAGTAAGAAATACTTTATCCTAACTTGATCCTGAATATGACATTTAATTCTTTCTCGATTAATGTATATGTTACCTGATTGTGTCATTTGAAAAGAAATGGTTTTGTTACCAGTGTCTAATTGCTGTTTCAAAGTTACAGGTTTCATGTTTTATACCACTAATGCAAATTTTACCAAAAGTGTGTCAGAATGATAAAAAACCTGGAAATGATGACAATAAAATGCTCAAAAATATGTTGATGGGCAGTAAAACAAGACAAAATAATAAAAATGCTGTGGTCCTGATGCTAAGGACTACAAAATATACGATGTGAGCAGTAACCAAAGGACTTGCCATTGTGGGGCAAGGAGCTGATAAGTGGTCATGAACTGCCAAACCTAGAGGATGGGGCAGTGTGTCAATTTAAAAATGTGTTTTTTGTGTATTCTTAATCTAAATTGTGTTTTTGTGTCTAAATGTGTATGTAAAAAGACTGCTAAACCAATAATGGGTAGAATGTGTAACATGGACTGCTAGTGCTGAGGCAAGCAGTGAATTAAGTTAGGTTTTTTTTTGAGCAATATGTTATAAACTGACTATTCTTATTGAAGTGAGTGAAAAGTTATTATAAAATGTATAAGGAATCTTATTTAAATGGATGTAGATGTTTTTGATACTAGGTTTTTTGAAATAACGTAAAGTTTTGGACTGCCTTGTTTTGAAACACAGCAGTGATGATTAAAGATAGGCTCTGAATATGTTAGTGTGTTTATGTGTAACAAATATTTTGGACTGCTATTAATGAAGAGCAGCTTTAAAGTTAATTATTTTGAAACAACCTTGCAAAGTTACTTTGGTATTTAAGGAGTCAGTTGGAAAAGGTTTCTCATAGTTGTTTGTATAAATAATTGTGCATATCCGGATGCAAACTGAAATTTTCAATATTTCATTAATTGCTGAACCTTGTAAAATATACTGTGATCATTAATATGCTTGTGTGTCTGTGAAATTTTACATTCTTCTATAATTATTGAGAGGTAAAATTCTGTTTTGCTAACTTAGAATGTCCTGTGTTATTGTATATGTGTTTAAATTTTTTTTCATATTATTTAAAGGCTTTTCCTATTCTACTTATATGTAGATGAGTTTGTGTACTGATTGCCTATTAATTGAACTGTGTGTGTATGAAAAGAACATGCTTAAAGATATCTTGTGTAATGGTGCAAAATTAGTTTCCTTAAACCAGTGTGAAATTGAAAATTGCTTTAGATATTTTACTTTGAAAATATTTTGGAAGAAATACATGCAATTTCTTAGTGTATATACTGTATATTTGTAATGTGTGTGTTTTTTTTTCTCCCAACTGAAGTTGGATGGAATAAATTTTTTTTGCAGCCAGCACCACTTAGGTGTTATGGATGTTTCCTTGAAGTATCCCTGATGGGAAACTTCAACGAAACATGGGGCATGTGTAACACCACAGCTCTTATGCTGTATGGATTCATTTTGCTTTATTTAATGTTACATTGTTGATCGCCTGTGAATGTGTTCAAATTGATAGCATAAAATTGTGTATTCTTTTCTTTGTCAAACCTTTGATGTCGTGATTTGATTCTATGCAAAGTAGTGTATCTGCAATTTGTATTCTTTGTCCCATTTGGAGGGAACAGAACTTATTGTATGTAATTGTAATTTTGTGTGAATAATTTTTTGTAGAAGTGTCAATATGTGAAAATGTTCTGTTTTATTTAATGTATTTGTTTGCTGTTATGTAAATTGCTGATCCTCACTTAGGGTTCTTAGTTAGTTTGTATGTAAATGGTGTAGTGGTTCCCCTCTGGAACGGAAATGCGTAGCACGCGCAAATTGTGGTTGGCATAGGTGGAAAAGGTGGAACTGATAGTCAGTCGGAGACGAGCCACCAGTCGGAAAGGAGCTACCAGTCTGTGCACTGTCAATGTAAAGGTGCATATCATGCTGATTCAGAGAGAGGCTTTTACTGCTTCTTTCCAATGCCTCGGATGGGTGGATAAATAGCTGGATCTATTCTGGAATTTGTATGAATCATCGCCATGAAGATACGATAAAGTCCGGCAATTCTACCTGTAATTCCACCTATCAACATGCAGTTGCCACCACATTGCGCAATCACTGTAACGTAATACTATTGATGTACAGTGAAGGATCAGCCTAATGGATGTGTTAGTGTGCTGAAATATAAGGTAATTCATATCGGAATTTATTTACCTACCTTGATTTTACTCCTCATCATAACACCTCTCAGGGTCCTCTCCGTTTGAAGTAAAGTGATTACCGAGTGTCCTTACTGAAAGTACGTTGAAGCCTAGAGCTTTGTTAAATAATGCCTCTTGAACTTATTAGAAAGATAGTTAAAGCTAATATGGTAACAGAGTGAGTTAAAGCAAATGTTATTTGTCCAATAATAATTTTCCTATTGAAACTGTTATTTAAAGTGCTGTTACCAACTTCAAACTTTAGGCTGAGTCTTATAAAGTAAATGATCACGTTGTTGTCTGTAGTAAATTCTAAAAAGGAGAGTCAGTTCCTTGCAATTTTGTCAACATTGTGTTTCGTTGTAGTAAAAGTGAGAAAGCTGCAGTTGTGAAACGTTACATTCTCATGTATGCCAAGTGTTTGTCTCTCTTGTGTGCATATTAACAGTATAAAGACCACTCAGTTTGTGTAAACCCTGAGAGTGATAGTGTTTTTCTGTACCTGTTATAACTTTGAAAATAGTTCCTGCTGCTCTAACTGTTAGCTTCAATCTTAAAACATATGTGTGTTAGAGTTCATTGCACTCGCGTGTTGCTAAGTCTAGGTTGTGTCTGTTGTGTTGTCCATTGTAGTTACTTGTACCTACTTTCATAAACGAGAATGTTAATCTTTCTCTTGCCTAATTAGGCTGGCGACCGTTTCCCTTATTCTATAAACAATATAGCTAGGCAAAATTTTGTTTGTCACTATTCCAATATTAACGTAATTCTGACTTTCATTTCCGATAAGCCACTTCCATTAGGAACAATACGGTCAACTTAACAAAATTCCTCTCAGAGGGTAACACTGCTCTGTTGCTTTATACCATAACTGCTATAACAAAATAATTCTGTTTTGCAAACTGCCTCCAGTTTTGAGGTTAGGGTAGAGCAGTGGCAGAAAGGAGTGTTATACGGGGTCAGAGATATCTACTGCCTCGAGATGACTGGGTGTTGTTGTGTAATCTTCATCATCATCATTCATCCCCATTACGGTCGGAGGAAGGCAATGGCAAAACCACCTCCACTAGGACCTTGCCTAGTACGGCGATGTGGGTCTCCCGCATCATTCCCCTACGCTCCGTCACGGAGTTTGGGACTTCATCATCGTCATCAATACAACATATTATTCCCGACTATTTTGGCTAAAATTTCCGTTCAGTGCGTTGGTCTTACGCCACCTTACATTGTATTGTCTTGTATGATATTGAACTGGGGACCTAGAAACGATGGACAGGCTTCGTTCCCGTCGTAGCCCCCAGTGGTTCACAACCCCACAACAGGCTACAGTAGTCGACTCACCCCACCCCCGCCCAAACTGAACCCAAGGTTATTGTGCGGTTTGGTCCCCAGTGGACCCCTCCGGGATAGTCTCACACCAGACGAGTGTAACCCTAAATGTTTGCGTGGTAGAATAATTATGGCGTACGCGTACGTGGAGACAGTGTTTGCGCAGCAATCGTCGTCATAGTGTAACTGACGCGGAATAAGGGGAATCAGCCCGCATTTGCCGAGGTAGGTGGAAAACCTCCTTAAAAACCATCTGCAGACTGGCCGGCACACCGGATCTCGACACTAATCCGTCGGGCGGATTCGTGCCGGGGACCGGCACACCTTCCCGCTCGGGAAGCATCGCGGTAGACCGCGCGGCTGGCCGGGTGGGCTTACACCACCTTACTGAGGGGACCCGCATGTCCGCATGGTACCACTCTACTGGTCGATGTCGGAGCCAACGTCTTGCTGCATCGATAGCTCCTTCGACAACCTCCGCGGTCATCCACGTGCTGTTTCTCGCAGAGTGCAACCTTTATTGGGCCAAACACGTAGGATTCGGAAGATACGTGATCCAGGCTGTGAGGTGGGTGAGAAGGAAGATTCCAAAGATGTTTTGTGAGCTCCTCTCCGGTGTGCAGTCTTATGTGATGCGTTGCATTGTCTTGGAGAAGTCGTTTCTTCAACTGCCTGAGCGTAGCACAGTACACTTCAGAGTTGATCGTTGCACCATGAGAGAGGACGGCAAACAGAATAACTCTTTCAGAGTGCCAGTAGACTATCGCCATGGCTTTACCGGCTGAATTTATGGCTTTGAACTGAGGAGAGGTAGTGAGCTGGTGCGTTGCTGGCGCCGGTTTCCATCGACTGTCTTTTCGTCGTTGAGTCGACTGCGAGGCTTATTTGTCTTCTTCACATCTTTGGCGGAGGGGAATTTTAACTGCAGTGCGCGCGCTCTGGTGGTGGCTGGTGTGCGGGTATCCGCTGTGTGAGGTGGAGTGGCGTGGGACTGAGTTTGTATGCAGCACGGCGAGAGGCCGAGTCGTCATGACGAAGGAGCGTGGCCAGCCCCTATTGCGAGTTTAGCCGTTGCAATGCAAATTTTCTGCCCATGGTGGTTCGGATTTCCTCGAGGTTGGCAGGACAAGTTCCGTCGAGATGGTTACAAGTTAAAGAAGCATGATGAATTTGGAATCGTCGAGTTGCTTCGGTGAGTGGCGTTCATGTTAACTAAATATTCCATTGTGCTAAAACCCATTTTTAATTGTTCCAGTCGCTTATCACTGTATTTGGCGTCGTCACTTGATACCTTGACGGCAGTTAAGGTAGTGTAACGACGCCCACCAAAAAGACACGAAGCATGGCTAAACACGTAGCTAGAAGTGTAATTAATTAGTGCGTAAGTGTGTGTTTGGCGTTCCAAGCTACGCTGAAATATCTTTCCCATTCTACCAGTTATGTCATTATTTTAGTAGGGCCTTTAAATGTGTGCTGAGATTATTCTTGCTATTCTAATTTTGATGCCATTAGTCTATTTTTTGATGGTTTTAAGGAATTGGCTAACTAAATCTTAAGAGGCGTGACTGCCCAAGTAAGTCACGGACGTTAAGTCTGTTGGTTTCATATCATTGATATCATTGAAAGATATTGATAACTAGTTGTGCATTTAGGTTTATGTATCTCGTGCCTTAGAATATTGTCTGCCGCTGATGTGTTTTCTGTTGCAGATAATTGGCAGTGGTTGACGAGAGCAAACTGGGATCGGACTACCACGGTGGCAGAGTGATTTAAGGCCCTGCACCCCCCCCCCCCCCCTCCCCACACATGTAGGGTTATGTTGTTACTGTCCCGTGATTCCATTCCTTTATTTGGAATATCTTGTCATTATAGTCAGGTAATGAAATCATACGACCCTCATATATGCAAGTAGTATTGTTCTAATTAATCAGAAGTCGGCCGAGCAAACTTTAGAAATTTTGGGGCATGTTGAAAACAGAACTTTGATGTGACTTAGTAGTGTTAGTCATATTGTATGAATCAGGATTTTATGAACATTGTAGTAGTTAATGAAAAGTTGTCCGAGTAAACCTTAAAAATATTGTTGTTTATTGAACTCAGAACTTTTAACTGAGCTAGTTAAGTAAGTACTATTTTATCAAGGATGCTTTTATGAATATTGTTTTGAAATTATGAAAAGGTGGCCAAAGAAATCTTAAAACGTTAGTGTCTGTTGAACTCTGAACTTCGATGAGCTGAAAAGATAGATAAAAGAGTTTTCATGTAAGTGAACAAGTAGGTGTGGTTCATTTGTCAGTCATGTCAAATTAATTATGGGTCCTTGGATATAGCTTAAATTAATGTAAGTGGTTGAAAGAAAACGATATGTGGAAGATATCTTAAAAGATTTGATTTTGGTGTTCTATAAGACAAGCTACTGCGAATCTATTATGAACAATGTATTTTTACTAAAGAAGTGTGTGGCAACTACAACTGATTTCGATTGTAATTTCGGTGTGTCCTAGGGGACCACTCCACAAATAGTTTGTTGTTCAAAGTATGAACCCATGTTTCATCGCCTGTGACGAAGTCCGATAAAAAGTTTTCAACATGAACTTAGTAGTGGAAAGGAATTCTGCACAGATGCCCTTTCTTTGGTCTTTAAGTTCTTATGTTTTGCGGTGAGGAACTTGACGGCACACATTTTGAGTACCCCAACTGGTAGACGAATGTGTCGGCGCTACCAAGAGAGACGTCCAGTTGTGCAGCGAGTTGTTTCATCGTGACCCGTGAATCATCTAGAAAGAGAATATCCTCTCGTTCCAACATAGCACAAGTTGCAGCTGTGTGCGGCCACCCGGCACGCGGAAGATCGGACAGGTTCGCGCGGCCTTGTTGCGATGATAACAGACGCTTTGCTGAATGACTCACCGTTCTTCCTTCACTGCCAGGTGCCCGTAGACATTCTGCAGGCGCCTATGAATATCTGTGAAGCTCTGTTTTCCACCAAAAGAAACTCAATGACAGCTGTCTGCTTGGATCGCACCTGCGTTGATGACTACGTATAGCGCCGTCAGATATCGGATCCTCCTGAAACCAAAGCGCCTGAAGCGTGATTATTCCACAGTATCCCACAAAAAATTCATCATTTTTTCAACATAAGAAAAAATCTACACCATTACTTATTGAACGCCTCTCGTACTTCAGTCAAATGACTGGGTGAAACTTCCTGGCAGATTAAAACTGTGTGCCAGACCGAGACTCGAACTCGGGACCTTTGCTTTCGCGGGAAGTGTTCTACCAACTTAGCTACCCAAGCAGCTTTACTTCTGACAGTACCTCCTCTCCTACCTTCCAAACTTTACAGAAGCTCTTCTGCGAACCTTGCAGAACTAGCACTCCTGAAAGAAAGGATATTGCGGAGACATGACTTAGCCAAAGCCTGTGGGATGTTTCCACAATGAGATTTTCACTCTGCAGCGGAGTGTACGCTGATATGAAACGTCCTGGCAGATTAAAACTGTTTTAATCTGCCAGGAAGTTTCATATCAGTGCACACTCCGCTGCAGAGTGAAAATCTCTTTCTGAAATGGCGGAATGTTTGCCGTCCTAAAGCCACAATACCTTTATATCCTTGTCAAAATAGACCTGTAATTATGCAAATGCCTGTGCACAGGAGTTAATTCTTTAATTTTAATTTTAAAAACCAACAGCCTCAGTTGCAAAGTTTATCTAGATTTACCTAGGTTTCGGTCGGGATAACCCAACCTTCTTCAGAATAAAAGTAATTACCGTTTATCCATAGTGGACATCGTCAAGCTAAAACTACAAATCCATAAATTATCGTCAGGCTGCAAAAAATTATCTGAAACTGCCTCGGCCCCACTTCGCGATCTCGATGCGGCAGCCACGAGTGCTATAGGTCTTCTGGAACTGACCATAGCGTCATGAGGCCCGCCTAGGGGGACACAATACCTTGCGCCTGCACAGAATAACATATACGCCCTTTTCCTCAGCTGTACCGTTCTTTTATTTCACGTTACTAGTCAATTCAAGGTCAGGAGTTAGGTTCGCGTCTTGTCCCAATAAGTACCCATCACACAGTTTATGCGCAGGCGCAAGGTATTGTGTCCGCCTAGGCAGGCCTCATGACACTACGGTCACTTCCAGTGCAGCACTCGTGGCTGCCGCATCGCGGTCGCGAAGTGAGGCCGAGACAGTTTCAGACAGGTTTTTACAGTCTGACGATAATTCATGGATTTGTAGTTTTAGCTTGAAAACGTCCACTATGGACAAACGGTAGTTACTTTTATTCTGAAGAAGGTTGTGTTATCCCGACTGAAACCTAGGTAAATCTACATCTACATACATACTCCGCAATCCAAAGTACGGTGCGTGGCGGAGGGTACCTCGTACCACAACTAGCATCTTCTTTCCCTGTTCCACTCCCCCCCAAAAAAACGAGGGAAAAATGACTGCCTATATGGCTCTGTACGAGCACTAATCTCTCTTACCTTATCTTTGTGGTCTTTCCGCGAAATATAAGTTGGCGGCAGTAAAATTGTACTGCAGTCAGCCTCAAATGCTGGTTCTCTGAATTTCCTCAGAATCGATTCACGAAAACAACGCCTCCTTTCCTCCAGAGACTCCCACCCGAGTTCCTGAAGCATTTCCGTAATACTCGCGTGATGATCAAACCTACCCGTAACAAATCTAGCAGCCCGCCTCTGAATTGCTTCTATGACCTCCCTCAATCCGACCTGACAGGGATCCCAAACGCTCGAGCAGTACTCAAGAATAGGTCGTATTAGTGTTTTATATGAGGTCTCCTTTATAGATGAACCACATCTTTCCAAAATTCTACCAATGAACCGAAGACGACTATCCGCCTTCCACATAACTGCCATTACACGCGTGTCCAACTTCATATCGCTCTGCAACGTTACGCCCAAATATTTAATCGACGTGACTGTGTCAAGCCCTACACTAATAATGGAGTACTCAAACGTTACGGGATTCTTTTTCCTATTCACCTGCATTAATTTACATTTATCTATATTCAGAGTCAGCTGCCATTCTTTACACCAATCACAAATTCTGTCCCAGTCATCTTGTATCCTCCTACAGTCACTCAACGACGACACCTTCCCGTACACCACAGCATCATCAGCAAACAGCAGCACATTGCTATCCACCCTATCAAAAGATCATTTATGTAGATAGAAAACAACAGCGGACCTACCACACTTCCCTGGGCACTCCAGATGATACCCTCACCTCCGATGAACACTCACCGTCGTGTACAACGTACTGGGTTCTATTACTTAAGAAGCCTTCGAGCCACTCACATATTTGGGAACCAATCCCATGTGCTCGTAGCCGGCCGCAGTGGCAGAGCGGTTCTACGCGCTACAGTCTGGAACCGCCCGACCGCTACAGTCGCAGGTTCGAATCCTGCCTCGGGCATGGATGTGTGTGATGTCCTTAAGTTAGTTAGGTTTAAGTAGTTCTAAGTTCTAGGGGACTTATGATCACAGCAGTTAAGTCTCATAGTGTTCAGAGCTATTTGAACCATATGCTCGTACCTTAGTTAGGAGTCTGCAGTGGGGCACCGAGTCAAACGCTTTCCGGAAGTCAAGGAATATGGCATCCGTCTGATACTCTTCATCATTGGTTCGCAAGATATCATGTAAAAAAAAGGCGAGTTGCGTTTCGCAGGAGCGATGCTTTCTAAAGCCGTGCTGATGCATGGACAGCAACTTCTCTGTCTCAAGGAAATCTAGGGAAGGTTTGCAACTGAGGCAGTTGGTTTTTAAAATTAAAATTAATATTTATACAGTTGCTGACAGGGCCACGCAATATTAAAAATATTTAAGTAATTTTCTTATCTTTTATTTAAACTGTAGCTATAAAACACGTCTAATATCCTTGTAAAAGTGATTCGTAGGTAAACCCTTACAACTATCTAGCTCCTTGAGGAGTGCCTGAAGGTCACAAAAACTTACTTGCAGACTATCTTGACAACTTTCACATTGACCTTATTGGAAGCTATTAGTATTCGCGGAAATAGACCAATGCATTAGAGAGACCCAGCCAAAATTCGTGTTATAAGCTTAGCTCACCACCAGTTTTTTGATTCGTCAGACGAGACGCTGCAGTGAAACGGCTCCTTTGTTTTCAATCACTCGCGGTCATAACTGCAGGCCTTGTCCGCGCAGCAAATGAGGCGTTAAGAAACTAAAGCTCTCGTAACGGGGCGCAGGCGACGATACCGGCAAAGTGGTGTCCTGTGTACAGTGAGAGTGGTGGTGGTGGTGGTGGTGGGGGTGGGTTTGAGTAGGGGTGGCACGGGCTGCGTCACTGCAGGCGCTGCTAAATGGCCTAGGAGGAGCAGTTGCAAGGAAACGTCCGATAAGAAGGCCCGCCAGCCGACTATTGGCCGCTGCCACTTCTGCCGGCCGGCGCGCTGTCGGCCTTTTCCTCAATTTCCGGCATAACGGAGAACAACGGAAGCCGAGTTTTCCGCTCGTCCGGTCGAGAGACAGTGGGATGCCAACCAACCCTCTGCCGTCTGAATGCAGATATCCAAATAAAAAGGAAAATATGAGCAAAAGAAATAGGATTCACTAATTTTCAGACGTCTTCGGCGAAATTGGATCTCTTGAGAATTGCTGTGCAAAGTTTCTAGTTTGGTTTCGTTTTAATGAATTGTTTACGCATACTGGGAAACAGAATCTAAACATAACGAACTAATGAGTACATATTCCCCGAATGAGATCAAGTAGACAGGGAAGTAAAGATTGAATATAAATAGTAGGCCGATGGGGCCGAGCGGTTCTAGGCACTTCAGTCTGGAACCGCGCGAAAGCTACGGTCGCAGGTTCGAATCCTGCCTCGGTCATGGATGTGTGTGCTGTCCTTATGTTAGTTAGGTTTAAGTAGGTCTACGTTCTAGGGGACTGATGACCTTCGATGTTAAGTCCCATAGTGCGCAGACCCATTTTTTGAATATAAATATAGATAATCTGGAAAAGTGGTTTATGATTTTTTTATAGAGATTTACAAGTTTTGATTTGAGACATTCAGAAGTTATGTTTGTGAATCTTTCGATCCCAGTAACTAAAGAAGATATGTTTGTGAGTCTGCAGATCCCAATGACTAATTTTAAATGGATCTGAGCACTATGGGACTTAACATCTGAGGTCATCAGTCCCCTTGAACTTAGAACTATTTAAACCTAACTAACTTAAGAACATCACACACATCCATGCTCAAGGCAGGATATGAATCTGTGACCGTAGTGGTCGCGCGGATCTAGACTGAAGGGCCTAGAAACGCTCGGCCACACCGGTCGGCAATAACTACGTGTAAAATAAAATAAAGTTAAACGACCAGCAGAAAACCCTCCTCCAAGAATTGACATGTTACAGACAAAAATGATCTTGACAGAAATATTGAATAAATCAAGAAAGATAAAATTATGGAGAGAGTACGAAAATAACCGACACCTTTCAGTGTGTGCTCATTAGACTGTTCGTTCCATTTAATAGATGTTGCAAATCTTCCTCACTTTGAGATTAGAAAAGTCATCAGCGAATACTAACTTCAATTTTAATTCCACTCCTAAGACTTTCTTTTCTTTCCGGATGTTTGAGTCCTTCCTCAGGCATGGGTGTGTGTGTTGTTATTAGCAGAAGTTAGTTTAAGTAGTGTCTAAGTCTATGGACTGATGACCTCAGCAGTTTGGTCTCTTACGAATCACGCACATTTGATTAGTATTGCCATTATCACTATTTCCGCGATGTGCAGATTTAACGGCAGAGGAAAAAGTGGCAACGTCCCTGACTTATATCAGTTCTTATTCGTGGTCTTCGTTCTCAGTTTTCCGTTCATATTTTGTCCTCTTGTTTCTTGTATGTATCGTATGCTGCCCATCTTTCCGTATTGCTGACCCCTACTTTCAGAGAATTTCGAACGTCTTGCACCATTTTACGTTTTCGAGGCTTTTTTGTATCTCTACAAATATTGTGGAAGTGTTAACAGCAAGATATTCTTTACAACCTTTGACACTGTTGACACCGTTGAATGTTTCAATCATTCTCAAAAGATATCATGGTCTGCTGCCCTGTCATCTCAATCCTTTGTAATGCAGTGAGACCACAACCTTCGTTCTGGTGTTCATAGCCATTCGACGAAATCTGAGCGTGATCCGAATCATCAAAGGGTGCGTACGCTTCTGCAGTACTCCTTTTTCGCGCCATTCTGTGGCGTGATCACAGAGGGGTGCGACACTCACATGCATCAATACAACGGCGAAGAGTCCCTCTAATCCCCTCCCACAGTTCAGCAGCGTCCTTAGTGGCGTCCACCCATATCTTTTTGAGAAATTTAAAAAAAAATTGGAATGAAATGTCGATAAGAGGGGCTGTGACGGCTTTCCCATCGCGTAACAAATGCACGATGGCATTGGGTAAGATTTTTACAGAGTTTGGAGCCAATGTGACATCATGAAACCACATTACATGTCACATGAACCTTTGACCTCTGGCCTTTTTTTCCGCTTGTGTCAACGCCTTGCTGTTAGGAGAATCGCAGAGCACGAGGATGAGGTCGCAGGGCGACACGCTTTTGCATCAGAATAGAGGAATGTGTAAGTAGGCTGTTTATGTTTTCTTATTGGAAACGTTACGTAGCGCTCTGTATGAAAATCACTGGCTGTGCTGTGTGCAGTATGTGGCTAGTTTGCATTGTTGTCTGCCATTGTAGTGTTGGGCAGCAGCAGTTGGATTAACAGCGCGTAGCGTTGCGCAGTTGGAGGTGAGCCGCCAGCAGTGATGAATGTGGGGAGAGAAATGGCGGAGTTTTGAAATTTGTAAAAATGGATGTCATGAACTGCTGTATATATTATGACTTTTGATGACTATTAAGGTAAATACATTGTTTGTTCTCTATTAAAATCTTTTATTTGCTAACTATGCCTATCAGTAGTTAGTGCCTTCCGTAGTTTGAATCTTTTATTTAGCTGGCAGTAGTGGCGCTCGCTGTATTGCAGTAGTTCGAGTAACCACGATTTTTGTGAGGTAAGTGATTTGTGAAACGTATAGTTTAATGTTAGTCAGGGCCATTCTTTTGTAGGGAATTTTGAAAGTCAGATTGCGTTGCGCTAAAATATATTGTGTGTCAGTTTAAGCACAGTCATGTATAATTCTTCAAAAAGGGGACGTTTCATATGTCGACCCTTAGTCGAGGATATGTCACTGGAATCTTCTGATTTTTTCTTGTAGTTTGTGTAATTAGTGTAGCTTTTGTTTATTGCTAGCGCGTAATTGTAGAGAAAATCTCCTTTGTAGTTGCAGTCTTTCTTTGTTGTACAGTAAAACAGTTGTGGCATGCATGTAGATTTGCACCAAGTATTTCGCAGCTGCAATTAACTAGATATTATTTTCAGTGTTATGTTAATGTGTTCTCTTATTTTTGCTCTTCAAATTGTGCTTTTCTGTGTTATCGTGTGAAATATTGTGACAATAATGGCGTGTGAAAAACGTAACACTAGGCTCCAAAGTAAACTGAGAAATAATAGTGACGACGAGCGTAGCTTATCAGCACCACTGTGTAATGAATTAACAGACGTTCAAAGTAGTAATTTGGTAACTGTGCATAGGGAAATGGAACGGGCGTCAAATAATGGTGTAGACAGTGAAACAGGTAGTGAACAGGGAAGCGTTATCGATCGATCGGTCGGCAACAGCTCGCCTCAGGAATCCGAAATGACAGGACACAATTTTGCAAATACTGTAGATTCAGGTTTTGCGTCCTCACCGTTTTTTCAAAAGAGTCAAGACACATTTTCCGCTTGTCAAAATGTGAATGTTGCCGGTGCAAATTCACTGCCGAAAAGCACTGAGGAACATGTTTCAGACACCAGTGCATTGTTATTACAATTAATGCAACAAATGGGACAAAAGCTTGAAAAGTTAGACACAATGGAACAACACCAAAGACAAACGCAGCAACAGTTAGACACAGTGGAACAAAATCTCAAAAAGTTAGACACAGTGGAACAAAATCTTCAAAAGTTAGACACAATGGAACAAAATCAGAAACAAACACAGCAAAAGTTAGACACAATGGAACAAAATCAGAGACAAACACAGGAAAAGCTTCAAAAGTTAGACACCACACTTGAACAAACACGTGAAGATTTAACTACTGAGTTACATAACATTGAATCGAAATGCCAAAAAGTCTGTAATGACGTAAAACCACAAATTTGTGAGCATTTTCAACCTATTTTTTCGCGGCATGAAAATTCATTACAGAATCACGAAGCAGCCATAAAAGAACTGCAATCTATTGTTCATCAAAATCATGAGACCCTGAAAGCTAAAATTGACTCAGTTGCATCTACCGATTCGGTTACACAAGTTGCAAAAACTCAGGAAAACTTAAAGGACACAGTAGAAAGACACATGGAGGGAATTAGTTCATTATCAGAGAAAGTAGTTGAACTTTCGAATCAGCTAAATAATTTATCTACGAAGGTAGATGATAATCTGAATGACACCAAACCGGTAGTCTTTAATGACACAGAAGAGTGCGAACAAATTAGGAAATTCAATCAAAATCAAATCAATATACAGTACAAAAGAGAAATCCGAGAAGTACAAGATCAGTTGGCACAAGTAATACAAAAAATGCGAATTTCAGAGGACACTCGCGCTCCAACACAGGAAGAGGGACTTAGAAATACGGAAAAGACGCAAAATAATAACACAGGGCATTTCGCAAGTTATGAAAGAAATTGGCAATGTGCACCGAATTTTGAGATGGAACCGCCGACACGACCTAACAATGACCGATATGCGACTCGCCGACATGATGATTTTGACTATAAGCTGTTCATTACTACACATAAATTCAAAACATTTAAGAATTCTGGCAATGACATTCATCCACAAGCGTGGCTTCATCAATTCTCTCATTGCTTTCCTCCCAACTGGTCATTAGAACACAGATTAGAATTAATGTGTGGCTACTCAGAGAATGAACGAGCTGTAAGAATGCGATCGGTCATTCACGACTGTCACAGTGAAGGAGAATTTTATCATGCCTTCCTCTCAGCATATTGGTCTCAAGCTACACAAGACCGAGTAAAATATAGTATCATAATGAGGAAACATTTCGAACAATCTGAATTCTCCAGTCTTGTGAAATATTTTGAAGACATGTTGCACAAGAATCAGTACCTGTCAAACCAATACATCCCCTCAGAACTCATCCGTATTTGCTTAATCAAATTACCTGAACATTTATGACACATTATTTTGGCAGGGCGTTGCAAAGACGACATTAAAGCTTTTCAAGGACTCTTACAAGAATTAGAAATTGACACTGACAATCGCGGAACGCGAAAACAGGAACACAACAATTACAGGTCACATCCGTCGCAATTCCGCGATGAAAGAAATAATAACTGGACACGACAAGGCTATTCTCACAACACAAATCGTGACCAAAACAGACATCACCCGTATGACAACCGTTGGCAGAGTAATAATAGTTACAGAGAAAGATCGCATTTCCGTAGTAATGAATATGACAGAGATTACCATAGAAACAGACAATATGGGAACAAAAACAGTTATTATCAAGGGAGGCAGAATAACTTCAGACGCAACAGTTCAGCTCGTAGTTACGATTCAGGAAGAAATTCCCCACCACGTGACTGGCAAGAAAGAAACTATGGAATCTACCGACATGACGACATGCGATATAATCCTAACGACAGATCTGAATTGCATCAGAACTGGCAAGCTTCAAACAGGGCAGGGCCTTCTCGTCAAGGTGAATTTTTAGAAGTTAGGACTCCTAATTCCAATAACGACGCACGCCAACAAAGAGACAGACAATGACTCACACCGCAGGCAGCCACGTGCGCCGGCTGGGCTTGAGAAAAATAACATATACGCTAACCTTGAGAAAAATTCCAGTGTTCCTTATCGACGTATACCGCATGATAATTGCGTTCAGGTTGAAACTCTACGTACTAGGAAGAGTAAAGGATTGCACCACATTTCACATGTAAAACCGTTTATTGAAAAATAATCTGATTTTTAACTTTGTCTTTGCCATATAACTTTTCACTTTACATTACTAGTATGCTTTATCAGACTTAGAATCTGTTAAAATGCAACAATGTTTGAGGTTAAATATCCAGTCAAGAACCAGGAGAACTAATTTAAACAGAAATTACGAATGCATTGTTATTGTGAACAGATGACACAGTGTGTGTACATTCTTGCTTGGTAGTTGCACGATAACGTAACGACTATAAGGCTCACATACTTAGAACATATACCGGTACTGCTAATGAGATTTTAATGCAACATTTTGGTTTACTTGAAAATACATTCTGGATTTAAAGTACTTTCTGAGAGATATCAGATGAGACAGTGCTTAGTTTATTTGACAGCTACACGATTATATCACGTCGCTACTAATGAGTGCCACAATTTATATTATTGCTTTTGCGCTGTATCTGTTTTATATCTGCACAGTTTTTCTAAATTATTCGGGAAAGTAAAACATGTTTTAGTAGTAACTTTTGTGGTATAGCTACAATGAGACAGCCTTTTCCGTAGCACAACAATACGTTACAGCACAGTACTTTCTTCATCACGGAAATAAACATAATAACTAAGATATCTATACGCACAGCATTTCACTTTTGTTTATCCTGAGGTAAGTACATTGACTTCTGCAGAACTTAGCTTTCAGAGGACGATAACTACGACACTTCCACAGAGATTATCTTACAACAAGACGCACAGTTTAGCGCTACAGTACACGTATTTGAGTGATTAATTTTGTACTTCAAACATTTACTTTTAAATATTTTTGAATTACAAAGAAAGTTTTCCGTGAGACATTTTATTCCATTGCTGTAATCTGTAACACCTGAGGGTATAATTACATTAATCCTCAGGGGGGTACACGCTTACTTTGTGGGTCATGTGTTTGGCAAGCACAAGGAGCCCTAGCTAATATGGTATATGCCTACACAACTTTACACATTGGTACCATATTTCTCTAACACATAATTACACAGCTATCTGATCATTTAACTGAGAGAGACAAACTTCTTTACTACGGCAGTGACAGATGTTTACGTAATTAGACCGTTGGATGACTTCACACTTACGAAATTGTATTTTGTCTGTACTTTGTGAACTGTTCATATTTTTTCGGAACCATTGTGATACTATGAGAGCTTTGAATGATGTATTTGGTATGGGATCATGATTTTTAAAGTACGTTTGAGGTAGATGACACTATTGAAGTGGCAGTGATTTGTTTTAGGTTTTGAAATTATTGGAGGAAGCTACGACGATTTCAAGATTTGACTGAGGTGTTATGATGTTATTGTTATGACGACGATGTGAATTATGCTATTGAGGTATGTTTATGATCAATAAGATGATGCTACCGTATATGAGTTATTTGATTATGCTATGTATCTGTTATGATGAAATATTGAAGAAGTGTCGACGAATAAGGTAAGGAATAATGAGTAGTGGTTAGGGACTCTGGTTTGTGAAAAAGGTTGTTGGAAACCAAGAATCGTACTTTAAGAGTTATGCAATGTATGTAAATGCGTGAATGTATTACAATGCCGACGAAAATTTTTTTGGACGCTGTTATATCAATAGGATTTTGTTTCTACAGATTTGTAACGCAAATTCTTGACCTGTGAAATATTTTTATATGAGACTGCCACTGTAGCGGAAACTGCTGTCGTAAATATTTCCGTAAGAAAGTTACGTGACCACCTGCACGTAATGCGTCGTGGGCGCCCAGCTGTGTCAGACACCTGGAGAAAAAGCCATTAGTGCATGCCTTTTCAGAGGCACAGGTTGGAACGAAAAAAAAAAGAGGCCATTATCCTCGCTATTGACATTCCTTTGTAAAAAGCATCGCAAAAAACGACACAGTCGAACTTGAAAACATATGATTATACTGTGGAGTTCTTAATTTATGATACTTACTAAAATGCCTAATGAAACGATGACAAACATTTCACGGCTATTGTCTTGCTAATTGAGAGAAATGCCATATGGCTTGCTTTATGTATTTATTTACTCATTTTGTTTAATATCTAGTTTCTAGCTGCACTGCAGCATTGGTTAAAATAAAATTTTATAGATGTACTAATATAAATATTTTCTGTCTACAGATCGAGTAAATAATAATTTTTTTAAAAAAAATGAGGGAGCACAAAAAGACATTTACCTTCACAGGAACTGCATTCATAATTTTCTTTTCAAGTACTTGGTAATTTATTTTGTAGCATAAGTTGTGGTGCGCCACTTTAATGACATAGACATTAAGATGTGAATAGACATTTCCCTTACTGCATTGTTGTCTTTACTATAATATTTTTCTGCTTGAGGTTTGTCATGTTTAGATATAATTTATTGCTTTTGCTTCTGCTGTTTGCCAGGCTTAGGCTACTAAATTTCACTTTGTATTATTCTTTTAAGCCAGTTTTACTACTGATTTATTTTTCTTGTGTGCTGCTCATTGCCTTATATTAGTTGTAATTTATGCTGCTTGCTTTGCCTTTTGTATTTTTTATCATTGCTGTTTGTGTTAATTGTTTTGTGCTGTTGAATTGCCTCATTCCTTAGTTTAGCATCCGAGCTCAGTAGATTTCAGTTAGCTTAAGATGGGGTAGGTTATATAAGAGAACGAGTTGTGATGAATTGGAAGAAATGCATTGAGAAGCTATAAGAAAATGGTTTGGCCAAAAAAAAAGCAATCTGAAAGAGGATATGAACAAAAAAGTAAGGTTTAGAGACAACAGGTTTAGGTAGGATTTTCTTGGAAATAAATGATGAAATAAGATAATGGAAAATAAATAATGAGGTAAGAAATATGTGAACATATAAGTACAGAAAGCATGCTTGGATAGGATTTTTTTTTGGTGGAGACAAATGTTGAAATAAGACGAAAGATCTATGGAATGAAGTTTTGGGTTGGACTGCAGTATCAAATGTTACACTGAAAACAAACCCTGTCCTTTCCTCCTATGTTATTCTGCTATGTGTTTGTGTACTCTTGTGTATTTGTGTTTTTCCTGTCTTTATGTGTTTAGCTAATAAGAGTTATGCTGTAGAATTTTCCTAATAATATGTTATTTTCCTTGTAAAGATGTTTAGACATTATTTATTCTGTTTTGTTTTAATGCTCATGTGTAAAGTTGATGTTTCAGAAGTTATTCTGATCTTTTATGTATCTACTTATCTCATAATTCCTAAAACATTGATGTATATGTTTATTTCTATTCTGTTGTAAAGCCTGTACTACAAATGTTATCTCTATTGTTATGTTCTTTAATGATGTATTTTGTACCTTTGTAATTGTATTCTTATGTTATAAAATTGTAGTCGACACCAGTTCATCATATTATTAACTTGTAAGTTACATTTCACTGCACACGTTTCTGTTGGTCATAGTATATGGACAATATGTGAGAAGTTAGTGTTTGCACGTGTATTAATAATTCAGCAAGGGACTGGATAACAGCATTGCTGGTTCTGAGGACAATTCCAAAAACTTTGTGAGTGCACAAGTGGTGGTTGATGGACTTGCTATATTCTCCACAAGACTCTTCAATGGTGATTGTGCACCGGCACAGTCGCAACAGATGGCTGCTGGCCATCTCTACAAGGACTACAGTGGGTCCGCATCTTTGATGACCCAACAATACCATTATTTCTACAAGGACTACAGTGGGTCTGCGCCTCTGGTGGCCCACAAATACCATAATCTCTACCAGGACTACAGTGGGTCTGCTCTGTGATGACCTACCTACCAATATTCTTCAAAACGTCGAATGACTCTGCTGTGGGTTTGCTCTGTTGTGGCCCATTACCTGTCTGCATGTCAAGAGTCAGCACTGTTTTTCCGTTGGAAGGACAACATTACTTCTTCAAGACTGCTTGGAAATCCACTACTTCAGTGTGCATTTTCTTTTACTGCTTAGACTTTGAGAAAAACACTGCAATTTTACTGTGATGAATGATCAGGACTGCCTTTATGGACTGTGAGAAAATTTTAGCTTTTGGCCAACATTGTATTAATAAGTGTGTGCATTTGATATCTTTCTTACTGTAATTATGAAAATTTTTTTCAAATCTGTTTTGGCCAGTGCCCAAAACAATTTGTAAAAATTTTTGTGGGGAGCGTGGGGGCTATGTAAGTAGGCTTGTAACACCATAGCTCTAATGCTGTACTGATTTATTTTGCTTTTGTTTCATTTAATGTTACATTGCTGTGCTTCTGTAAATGTGTTTGTTTGAATCAACAACGTAAAACTGCAGACTCCTTTCTTTTAAAAACTCTGAGTCATGGTTTGATTCTATGCAATGTAGTATATCTGTCGTTTAAATTCTTTGTCTCATTTGGAGGGAACAAAACTTACTATACATAAATGTAATTCATGTGTGAATAATTTTTTGTAGAAATGTCAATATGTGAAAATGTTCTGTTTTATTTAATGTGTTTGGTTGCTGCTATGTAAACTGCTGATCCTCACTTAGAGTTCTTAGTTATTCTGTATGTAAAAGGTGTTGTGGTTCCCCTCGGGAACGGAACTGTGTAGCGCGCACAAATTGTGGTTGGCCTATGCAGAAAAGGTGGAACTGATAGTCAGTCGGGGACGAGCTACGAGTCGGGGACGAGCCTCCAGTCCGTGCACTGCCATGTAAAAGATGCATATTGTGCTGATTTCGAGAGAGGCTTTTCTTGCTTCTTTCCAAGGCCTCGGATGGATGGATAAATAGCTGGAAATATTCTGGAATTTGTATCTATCATCGCCACCAAGAAATGACCGAGTCCAGCAATTCTGCCTGCAATTCCACCTACCAACATGCAGCTGCCGCCACATTGCGCAATCATTACATCGGAATGTTACAATGATGTACAGTGAAGGATCAGCTTAATGGATGTTTTAGTGTGCACAAATATAAGGTAATTTATATCTGACTTTATGTACCTACCTTGATTTTTCTCCTCATCATAACACCTCTCAGGTTCCTCTCTGTTTCAACTAAAGTGATTACCGAGTGTCCTTACTGAAAGTACATTAAAAGCCCAATATTTTGCTCATTAATGCCTCTTCAACATAGTAAAAAAAGGAAGTTAAAATTAAGGTGGCAAGAGAGTGAGTTAAAGTAAATGTTGTTTGCTGAAAATATTCCTATTAAAACAGCTTATTAAAGTGCTGTTGCTAACTTCAAAATTAAAAGTTCTTAAGACTGAGGCTTATAAAACAAATGATCATATTGTTGTCTGTAGTAAATTCTAAAAGGTGAGTCAATTTCTTGTAATTTTGTCAACATTGTGTTTCGCTGTAGTAAAAGTGAGAAAGCTGCAGTTGTGAAACATTATATACTCGTGTTTACTAAGTGTTAGTCTCTCTGGTGTATTAGAAGTGCATATCAATAGTAATGTTATAAAGACCATTCACTTTGTGTAAGCCCTGAAAGTAATAGTGTGTTTCGGTAACTGTTATAATTTTGCAAATTGTTTCTGCTGCTCTGTTAGTTCCAATCTTATTGTAAACATATGTATGTGTAATAGTTCACTGCACTCGCGTGTGACAAAGTATAGGTTGTGTGGATCCGTTATAGCTACTGAAAACTATTTTCTTAAACGAGAATGTTAATCATTCTCTTGCCTAGCTAGGCTGGCGACCGTTTTCTTTCTCAATTGAACAGTACAGATAGACAAAATTTTGTTAGTACTGTTCAAATATTTACATAATTTTAACTTTCATTTTCGATAAGCCATTCCCGTTAGGTACAGCACGGTCAATCTAACAAAATTCCTCTCAGAGGGTAACACTGCTCTGTTGCTATATACCATAATTGCTTGAACAAAATAGTTTTATTTCATAACATGTTTCCAGTTTTAGGGTTATGGTACAGGAATAGCAGAACAGAAGTGTTATACGTGGCGATCGTGACAGGACTATTTGTTCTGTTGGGACATACTATGTAATAAACCAAATTTGGTACTTCATAGTACAAGCTGCGTAAATACGCTGTTGTAGTGTTATACGTGGCGACTGTGACAGGACGTTGTTCAGTCTGCACCTACAGACAGAAAAAATTTTACAAACATAGAGTGAACAGAAAACGTCCAGCAGCACGAACCTGTACATTATTTGACAGAGCGGATAGTGAAAGTTCAGTTTAAATCGAAAATAAAAGGTATCAGTACTGAATAATAGATAAAATGGACAGGAAACTAGAAATAAATCTAGACAGTTGAGAACAGAATGCAACCGAGAGCAGTTCAGGCAGCACACCAATAGATGGCATTACGCGCGAGTTAAATTACGTACGTTATCACGCAGACGTCAATAAACAGATCGAAGCTATGTGTGTCGCGCGTACTAAGCAGGACAGAAGTGTTATACGTGGCTTTTCCATGACAGGACTATTTGTTCTGTTGGGACATACTACGTAATAAACCAAATTTGATACTTCATAGTACAAGCTACGTAAATACGCTGTGGTAGTGTTATAGGCTGTTTATGTTTTCTTATTGGAAACGTTACGTAGCGCTCTGTATGAAAATCACTGGCTGTGCTGTGTGCAGTCTGTGGCTAATTTGCATTGTTGTCTGCCATTGTAGTGTTGGGCAGCGGCAGCTGGATGTTAACAGCGCGTAGCGTAGCGCAGTTGGAGGTGAGCCGCCAGCAGTGATGGATGTGGGGAGAGAAATGGCGGAGTTTTGAAATTTGTAAAAATGGATGTCATGAACTGCTGTATATATTATGACTTTTGATGACTATTAAGGTAAATACATTGTTTGTTCTCTATTAAAATCTTTCATTTGCTAACTATGCCTATCAGTAGTTAGTGCCTTCCGTAGTTTGAATCTTTTATTTAGCTGGCAGTAGTGGCGCTCGCTGTATTGCAGTAGTTCGAGTAACCAAGATTTTTGTGAGGTAAATGATTTGTGAAACGTATAGTTTAATGTTAGTCAGGGCCATTCTTTTGTTGGGAATTCTGAAAGTCAGATTGCGTTGCGCTAAAAAACATTGTGTGTCAGTTTAAGCACAGTCATGTATAATTGTTGTAAGGGGACGTTTCAAATGTTTTACGCACCTCTGAGCCAAATTTCATATGTGTGCTTTGCAGTGGTAGATAATTACGGGGTTTCGAAGATGTGGTCCTTTAATTCTGCTCCACACAGTGAGGTTCTGCTTCTTTATTTAGTTAACATATAGTTGTGTTGTTCTTCAATACACCTTGTGTTTAAGCTTACAACGTAACGCTTAGTGACAAGGGTGACAAGGCATCTGGCATATCAAAATGTCTAGGAATGCTCTAAAATAGAGACAAACTGTAACAAATCCGATGCAACAACTAAGCAGGAAACAATTCCCGCGAAAAATATTATTGCGCTTTGGAGTCTTGTTCTACCTCATTACATGTACCGATTTCGATTCTATCAGTGTAATTCCTTCGTGTTGTGTCGTTCCTTCTCTGTCTTATAGCGTATCTGATTTGTCTGTCTCCATGTGAGGACTAATGTCAGAAACTTCTGTAACGATTTCAACACGATTTTCACTATGTGACAGACTGACTCACGGGGTACGTTTGCCAGTATAATTTATTACCGCTGATTCAAATGTCTGTTATCATCGTGGCGTTTGGTGAACAATGATTTTCGAAATACAAATGTTCTAACGCCAGGAAGCTACATCTAACTCCAAGAAGATCTGCAGAGGCTCTGTCATCCGCAATTGACGCTCAGCGTAAAAACAAAGCAATCCATTGCACTTGGAACACTGCATATAGTTACAACTCTTAGATGTCTTGGAGCAAACGTCAGGAACAACCTATGCCCCAACTGGAAAAGTACATCTATCAGTAGGAAAGGGACTTGAGAAACTAAAAGGCTTTATATTACCTATATGATACCTAGAGAAATGCAAGTCGATGACGAATTGAGGGCTTCTAACACTCAAATGACTCTAAGCACTATGGGACTTAACAGCTGAGGTCATCAGTCCCCTGGAACTTAGAACTATTGAAACCTAAGTGACCTAAAGACATTACACACATCCATGCCCGAGGCAGGACTCCAATCTGCGACGTAGCAGTCGCGCGAATCCGAACTGAAGCGCCTAGAAACTCTCGCCCGCCAAGGTCGGCCTCTAACATTCATTTCATGTTATTCTTCTGTACTTCTCTTCAGTGTGAGGCCCTTACCAGACTCCGTTAATAGATGAGATACAGGAGATCTAACGAAGGAGGACGACACTTTTCCATTGGTTCGTCCAGAGTCGACAACAACGTTACAGAGATGGTCATTTAACTTTGGTGGCAGATGTGCTCGCAAAGTTAGTAATGATCATTCAACAGTTCGGAGTCGAACCACATATCTTTAAAGCTTGGACTGCAGGTTCTCTTTCAGAAAAATGAGAAGGAGCGGTCTGTATGTGCTTCGACCGATTTCTTTTCTGTATTGTCCTGTTTCTACAGATAATTCCATCATCTTCAGTTTTTTTTTTTTTTTTTTTTTGACCAGACGCCATGTTCCATTGCACGTTTATTACTCATTGCATGCTATCATTCTAGTGGAGGGAATATTGCACGGTCCACATACGTTTGTCAAAAATAAAACGGAACAATACGTGCAACTAAAAAAGTTGTAAAGATCTGGAGATGACACCGGCCAGTTGCACATTACTAAGATATTACAGCGAAATGTCAAATTAATTGCCATTAACTCCAGTTCTGGAAACAAGAAGTGTTTGTCAAAAAACTTTTAAACCTAAGTTTGAAAAAGTGACATCGCCGCTCACGTTTTTGTTCTGCTGTAAAAAAAATTGAGAATGGAAACAGACGGAACAGTGGGCACTGTTCTGCGAACACCAGAGAGAGGAAATTCAGGTTTAGAGTGGTTGTTAGAGCAACGTTTTAATAACTTTTTGATTAACGTAACGTTATTTAATCCCGCTGTTAGCCCTTGGCAGTCGAAATGCTGCCAGCCGACCGAAACTTCATCCCCTGCCTACGGCCTTATCGGGTGTCAGTATCGGAGAGACTTGCGGTTAGTACTCCCTGCTGTTATTATCGGCTATCGAATGCTCATCAGGTGCTACGAGCCGGGATGTTATGCGTACTCGTTGTGAGGAATCCAGCCACACACCCGACTTCGGCTTTCGGTGGGTCCTAACACTTTTGATGCTCTTTTGCTTTACAGAACTCCTGCTGCCGTGAAAACCACATTATTGTACCTAAAAAAACGCTAATGCAGAAGGATATGGATACGCTTTACAGCACAGGGTAATGTGTGTCCCGTACAGTGAGGGACAGTTCGAAGACGATGTTGTATCACCGCATAAATTCACCTTCTCATTAGGAAGCGTCAGTGTAGCAGTGGTGCCTGGACAGTAAGCTTCCTGAATGAAAGATACTGCCCAGAGTCCTGTCCTAAGAACTTTATCAAAGATTACAATATCGACATGGTCTACGGCCAGTATCTTTGATTAATAACCAAACCGTCTGGGGTTCCGGGTTCGAACCCCGCCATTGCTTGAATAAAAAGCATCAGAAATGGCGGCCGAAGACTTCCAGCATAAGAAGTCGCCTTCAGTCAGCCAACGACTTGTCAAAGAAGGTGGAGGAGAAGGCAGAGGTTCAGGGTACTCTCTTGAGAGGAATAATGAGAAATGTTTAAAAGCATAAGACTGCAGAAGGCAATAGAAACAATTGCATTAAACACACGTAATGTGTATCCACAGAACATGTAGGGCATAATTCAAGAGGTATCACAATGATCTTCCCGTTGGCCAAAGATACCGGACTAGCACCCCCCCCCCCCCCCCCCACCCTGCCCCCTTAAGAGTTTCCGGGAGGACTGCCAAGGGGGCCATGAGAAAAATATTGAATAACCGACGGAAGGACAACGTGCCACGAGTCAGATTGTGGAATGTCAGAAGTATGAACAAGGCAGGGGAGCTAAAGCTCAATCTAGATTTAGTGGGTGACAATGAAGTGAAAAGGACAGAAGACATGAATGTCTGGTCAGGTGAATATACACTAATATCAACAATAGCAGAAAATTGTATACCTGGAGTAAGATTCGTTATGAATAGGAAGCAGGACAGAGAGTGAGTCATTGCGAACAGCTCAGTGAGATGGTTATTCTCATCAGAGTCGACAGCAAACCGACACCGCCAACGATAATTAAGGTATACATTCCGACGTGGCATGCGGAGGCTGGAGAGACAGAAAAAGTGTATGAGGATATTGAATGGGTAGTTCAGTACGTAAAGCGAGATTAAAATCTGTCATGGGGGATTGGAATGCGGTTGTGGGGAAGGGAGCAGAAGAAAGGGTTACGGAAGTGTACAGGCTACAAACTAGGGACAGAGAGGAGAAAGGCTATTTCTGTAATAAATTTCAGTTAGTAATAGGCCGTGCGGGCAGCCGGGCGGTCTTAGGCGTCTTGTAACGGTCCGGGCGGCTGGACCCGTCGGGGGTTCGAGTCCTCCCTCGAGCATGGATGCGTTTGTTGTCCTTAGCGTAAGTTAGTTTAAGTTAGGTTATGTAGTGTGTATGCTTAGGGAAAGATGACCTCAGCAGATTGGTCCCTTAAGAATTCACACACATTTGAACATTTTTTTAGCTAGTAATAGCATACCTGGAAAAGTCTGGAAGATACGGGAAGATTTCAGTTATGTTATCTCATGGTCAGACAGAGATTCTGAAATCAGATATTCGAGTGTATGCCGTACCCTGTAGTTGATCACAATTTAGTAGTGATGAAGAGTAGGCTGAAGTTTAAGATGCTAGTCAGTAAGTATCAACGCGCAAATAACTGCGATATGGAAGCAATGAGAAATGAGGAGACAAGCTTCAAGTTTTCTGAGGTTACAGATGTAGCTATAATGAGCAGCTCAGCAGGCTGTTCAGTTGAATAGGAATATACGTTGTAACCTCTCCACAAAAAAAAAAAATAAAAAATATTATGAATAATATTCACATTTAGTGTAACCTCTCAACAGTAAAAGTTCCGAAACCTATCAATAATACAATGTGACTAATCTCTCAATAATGACTGTGAATTTAAACTGGTAAATTTTAGACGTCAGCAGTGCTGCGTCATGGCCCTGAAAGATCATTCTGAATAAAAAAGAGAAAATTCTTACCTCAATTAGGTCGTCGGATAACGCATATATATCTGCTCCTATAAAAAATTTTCTGGCACAGCCGAGTGCAATGCTGGCCGATAGATTTGTCATGTATAAAAAGAACAACTGATTTTTCTTTGCAATAATCGGGATGACCATGGATTGGAGAAATTAGTAAATTCTTTAAATCGAGTTGATTGATTGTCAAAAGTTACTTTTTTATAAGAAAGATTATTATTAAGAGATTCTTTAGACATATTTACATGGGACTTGATATAACAATACTACATATGCGCGAAGCTGCTTTTACCTTACATTATATCGCTCAGGCTCCGCCATCGCTCCCCACGACCGGCCCAGCCAACTCCATAAACCAGACTGCTCGCTAGCAACTACTTACTGCTACAGCTACACAGTTCCTACTGCAGTCAACACTGCTCTTTGGTCTCAGATTCTCTTATAGCTTACATATCGCAGGCAGCGCGTGAGCAATCCATCGAAATTACATCTGCTCGAATGCGCTAACAACAAATTCCTTAGTCATGGACCTCTTACAACGTCTCTAAAAATGGCACTCACAGGTGCTTTAAAGAAAGATACAATTAAAAAGAAGGTAACCGGTAAGTGGGAAGAACACCAGGGTAACAGGAGGTATACTTCATTACATCGAAGAAAAATGAAAGTACAAAAATAATCAGAAATTTCTGGATTACGGAAACACAAGTCACCTCAGAATGAAATAAATGGGAAGTGAATGGAAAATAAGGCGAAATGGCTTCATGAACAATGGGAAAAAAATCGAAAAATGTGATTGTCGGAAGGACTGACTCAGCATATAGAAAAGTCAAAAGAACATACCGTGAACTCAAAAGCACCGGCGGTAGCATTAAGAGTGCATTGGCAATTCCATTGTTACATGCAGAGTAGAGAGCGGATAGGTGGAAAGAATATACGCGAGGCTGCTATAATGGATAAGGCTTGTCTGATGACTTTATAGAAGAATAAACAGGCAACAACAAGAAAGAAACACGGGATCCAGTATTGGAACAAAAATTTAAAAGAGCTTTCGAAGAATTAAGATCAAATATGGCAGAAGGGGTACATTACATTCTATCAGAATTTTTAAAAGCATTGGTGGGAATGGCAATAAAATGATTATTCACGTTTGTGTGTAGAATGTACGAGATGGCGACGTACCAGCGGATGTTCGGAAAAACGTCATTCATTCAATTCCAAAGGTCGCAAGATCTCAAAAATGCGAGGTTTATCATACAATCAGCTTAACAGGTCACGCTTCCAAGTTGCTGACAAGAATAATATACAAAAAAATGGCAAATAAAATTGAAGATATGTTACATGGCGATCAGTTTGGATTCAGGATAGGTAAAGGCAGCAGTGAGACGATTCTGACGATTCGGTTGATAATGGATTCAAGATTAAAGAAAAAACCAAATGTTCTAAAAAAGAAAAATATGGGGAAGCTGTAGGGAAAACTCCTCCCGAACAGGCCATGAAAGCTCACAGGTGTCACTAGATGTGGATATGGACGGGTATGTGGTCAGAACACCGCTCTCCCGGCCGTAGGTCAGTTTATAAGACCGGAGACGCTACTTCTCAATCAAGTAGCTCCTCAGTTTGCCTCACAAGGGCTGAGTGCACCCTGCTTGCCAACAGCGCTATGCAGACCGGATGGTCACCCATCCAAGTGCTAGCCCAGACCGACGGGAATTGATATTACCTCTGCGGCAAGGACGTTGGCTTAAGCTGTAGGGAAAGAAGTTTAATATAAAACTTCCTTGCAGGTTAAAACTGTGTGACCGACCGAGACTCGAAATCGGGACCTTCGCCTTTCGCCTTTTGCCAGCGCACACTCCGCTGCAGAGTGAAAATCTCATTCTGGACACGTCCCCCAGGCTGTGGCTAAGCCATGTCTCCGTAGTATCCTTTCTTTCAGGAGTGTTAGTTCTGCAAGGTTCGCAGAAGAGCTTCTGTAAAATTTGGAAGGTAGGGGACGAGATACTGGCAGAAGTAAAGCTGTGAAGACCGGCCGTGAGTCGTGCTTCGGTAGCTCAGGTGGTAGAGCATTTGCCCGCGAAAGGCAAAGATCCCGAGTTCGAGTCTCGGTCGGGCACACAGTTTTAATCTGCCAGGAAGTTTCATATCAGCGCACATTCCGCTGCAGTGTGAAAATCTCATTCTGGAAGTTTAATGTACAATACGTCCAAGAGCCAAGAAGGGAAAATAAGAGCGGAAGACAACAACGAACTGCTCGGATTGGAAAGAGCTTAGGACAGGGCTGTAGACTTTCGGTCCTACTATTCAGCCTATACATCGAAGAAGCAATGATGGAAACGTTCAAGAGTGCAATTAATATTCAAGTCGACAGGGTATCTGTTTTCATACGTGCTATAGGTATTGCCTGTCCTCAGAAGAAGAATTATATGTTCTGCTGAACGGAATGAACAGCCTGATGAGTACAGATTGAGAGTAAATGGAAGAAAGACGAATGTAATAAGAAGTAGCAGAAATGAGAATAGCGAGAGACTTAACATCAAGATTTGCGATCACGAAGTACAGGAAGTTAAGGAATTGTGCTACCTGGGAGAAAAATATTACATGACAGACAGAGAAAGGCGGAAATAAAAAGTATAAGTAATAAGTGTTATCGACAGGGGAAGTCAAACTGATTCCATATTTTTAGATTTCCAGAAGACTTTCGACACCGTTCGTCACAAGCGTCTTCTAATCAAACTGCGTGGCTACGGAATATCGCCTCAGTTGTGCGACTGGATTCGTTATTTACTGTCAGAAAGGTCACAGTTCATAGTAATAGACGAAAGTTATCGAGTAAAACAGAAGTAATATCCGGCGTTCCCCAAGGAAGCGTTATGGGCCCTCTATTGTTCCTGATCTATATTAACGACATAGGACACAATTTGAGTAGCCGTCTTAGATTGTTTGCAGATGATGCTTCCATTTACCATCTTGTAAAGCCATCAGATGATCAAAAGGACTTTCAAACTGATTCAGATAAGATATCTGTATGGTGCGAAAAGTGGCAACTGACGCTGAATAAGGAAAAGTGTGAAGTTATTCATATGAGTACTAAAAGAAATAGGCTAAATTTCGATTACAGGATAAGTCACACAAATCTGAAGGCTATAAATTCAACTAAATACTTAGGGATTACAATTACAAATAACCTAAATTCGAACGATCACATAAATAATATTGTGGCTAGAGCAAACGAAAGACTACGATTCATTGGCAGAACACTTATAAGGTGCAACAGGTCTACTGAAGAGACTGCTTACACCACGCTTGTCCGCCCTATTCTGAAGTATTGCTGTGCGGTGTGGGATCCGCATCAGGTGTGACTGACGGACGCCATCGAAAAAGTACAAAGAAGGGCAGCTCGTTTTGTATTATCGGGAACTGGGGAGATAGTGTCACAGACATGATACGTGGATTGGAGTGGCAATCAGAAAAACAAAGGCGTTTTTCGTTGCGACGGCTTCTTCTCATGAAATTTCAATCAAGTTTTTTCCTCCGATTGCGAAAACATTCTGTTGGCACCCGCCTACATAGGGAGAAATGATCATCACGATAAAATAAGAAAAATCAGGGCTCGCACAGAAAAATTTAAGTGCTCGTTTTTCCCACGTGCCTCTCGAGAGTGGAACGGTAGAGACAGCTTGAAGGTGGTTCATTGAACCCTTTACCAGGCACTTTATTGTGAATAGCAGAGTAATCACGTAGATGTAGATGTAGAAGCATTTGAGATGTGTTACTACAGAAGAATGTTGAAAAGTAGGTGGACTTGTAAGTAATAAGGAGGGTCTTCGGGTACTCGGTGAGGAAAAGAATGTAATGTAAACATCGAGAAGAAGAAGTGACAGAGTGGTATAGTTCATCTGTTACATCATGCAATTTCTTCCATGGTACTGGAGAGAACCGCAGAGGGTAATGACGGTGGACGAAGACAGAGATTGGAATACATCCAGCAAATAAATGAGCACGTTAAGTTGCAAGTGCTATTCTGAGACGAAAAGGTTGGCAGAGGAGGGGAATACGTGGCGAGCTACATCAAAAAAGTTAGAAAGCGACCCAAAAGATACTCTCACATACATCACTTATCATAAATGCAATATTTACAGAAGACGTCCAACGAGAGAATGTGTATAATGACAAGAAGAAAACTATGAACTGAATGAATTGTCTTTAATTTCAGATATCAGAGGACTTATCAGAACTATTATGCAGTTCTCTAACGTACATAATCGAACGACAAGAATTTATAGTTATGATGACTAGCACTACTTTCGAGAGTCCTTGCAAATTTTATGAAACTGAACAACTTATTGTACAGTTCAAAATTGAGACAGATACTGTAAGTTACCTGTTTTGATATGTACCAAACCTCTATCGAACTGATATCCAAGAGGTTTCACAGGTGCGATACGCAATATACTGCCAGAGAAATGAATATGTATTGTGCGTAACACACGTACTGTACCATTGCTTCTGGCTAGAATGAAAACAAACCACGCTTAATTTGAATAGAGGAAGAGAAGTACAGAAGATTTACTCCAGTGCAGAAAAGTTCACTGCTTGTGATGCAAACTGACAGTGACGGAGAATGGCAGATATATAATTCTGAGGCAGAGAAGCGTGATCTAGAATGAATAATTCGAAAACGGGAAGCTAAAATAAAATTTAAAAAGGTCAATTGACAATGACAAAAAAGAAACAAACACCATTTTGTAATAAATTTATCTTACAGCAAGAACATAGCACTACATACACAATACTTTTTCCAAATACCTTTCCCAAGCTTCACGCAAACCAGACACAGATACATAGTATCTGTTCAAATAGTCCCGATGTTTTTCCCGTGGTATCACAGGCAGCGGTATTCTTTCATGAGACCATCTTCGGTCTCAAAAGATAGCTACCACATCTCACACATTTCAGCCGATCCCACGAGAATAATTCAGCTGTGGTCTCGTCAGGAGATCAAGCGAACGATAAGACATGACTTCTTGGTCCTGTGAACCAATCACAGAACGTCTGACGCAGATGATCAAGACCAAGACATCGCTTTCTTTGGGACCGAACTATACTTGATTTGTTCGAACAAGTATGACAGAGCTTTTTCCGATACTGTCTTTCCAGGATAGAAATTCGAGGTTACCGCTTTGAATGTCACTTGTGGTTTTAGCACTTTAGGGTAGCAGTGTAGACGTATTAAATATGAAATAACCATTAAAAATCATCCTCAACAGACTACCTGGTAAAACGATTTTGTAATTTGGTTTTATTTTTATTTAACTGACAACTCTGGCTGCCGCACTGTTCAGCAGTGAAGGAAATTCTGAATATGTATGTCTTCTACATCTACATCTACACCGTTACTCCGCAAACCACCTTACGGTGCGTGGCGGAGGGTAACCGTGCCACTACTAGTCATATCGTGATTGTTTTCTATTTTCCGTCGTTCCTTGTTGTTGTTGTTGTTGTAGTCTTCAGTCCCGAGACTAGTTTGATGTAGCTCTCCATGCTACGCTATTCTGTGCAAGCTTCTTCATCTCCCAGTACTTATTGCAACCTACATCCTTCTGAATCTGCTTAGTGTATTCATCACTTAGTCTCCCTCTACGATTTTTACCCTCCACGCTGCCCTCCAATGCTAAATTTGTCATCCCTTGATGCTTCAGAACATATCCTACCAACCGGTCCCTTCTTCTTGTCAAGTTGTGCCATGAAATCCTCTTCTCTCCATTCTATTCAATACCTCCTCACTAGTTATGTGATCTACCCATCTAATCTTCAGCATTCTTCTGTAGCACCACATTTTGAATGCTTCTATTCTTTTCTTGTCTATACTATTTATCGTCCATGTTTCACTTCCATACATGGCTACACTCGATACAAATGCTTTCAGAAACGACTTCCTGACACTTAAATCTATACTCAAACTTAACAAATTTCTCTTCTTCAGAAACGCTTTCCTTGTTATTGCCAGTCTACATTTTATATCCTATCTACTTCGACCATCATCAGTTATCTTGCTCCCCAAATAGCAAAACTCCTTTTCTACTTTAGGTGTCTCATTTCCGAATCTAATTCCCTCAGCATCACCCAACTTAAATCGACTACATTCCATTATCCTCGTTTTGCTTTTGTTGAACATCTTATACCCTCCTTTCAAGACACTGTCCATTCCGTTCAACTGCTCTTCCAAGTCCTTCGCTGTCTATGACAGAATTACAATGTCATCGGCGAACCTCAAAGTTTTTATTTCTTCTCCATGGATTTTAATAACTACTCCGAACTTTTCTTTTGTTTCCTTTACTGCTTGCTCAATATACAGATTGAATAGCATCGAGGAGAGGCTACAACCCTGTCTCACTCCCTTCCCAACCACTGCTTCCCTTTCATGCCCGTCGACTCTTATAACTGCCACCTGGTTTCTGTTTAAACTGTAAACCGGCTTTCGCTCGCTGTATTTTACCCCTGCCACCTTCAGAATTTGAAAGAGAGTATTCCAGTCAACATTGTCATAAGCTTTCTCTAAATCTACAAATGGTACAAACGTAGGTTTACCTTTCCTTACTCTTTCTTCTAAGATAAGTCGTAAGGTCAGTATTGCCTCACGTTTTCCAACATCTCTACGGAATCAAAACTGATCTGTGTGTTGGACGTAACAGCTACCATCAAATGCCGTTCCTCTAAATTTTCTCAACAGAGTTCCTCGAAAAGATCGTCCCTTCCCTCCAGGGTTTCCCATTTGAGTTCCCGAAGCATTGCCGTAACACTTGCGTGTTGTTCGAACCTATCAGCACAAATATAGCAACCCTTCTCTGAATTACTTCGATGTCTTCCTTTAAACCTACCAGGTACGGGTCCAAAACACTCTAGCAGTATTCAAGAATAGGACGCACAAGCGTTCCTTATGCCGTCTCCTTTACAGATGAATCACACTTTCCTAGACTTCTCCCAATAAACCGATACCGACCGTTCGCCTTTCATACCACAATCCTCATATGCTCACTTCATTTCATATCTCTTTGCAACGTTACGGTCAGATATTTAAACGACGTGGATTTGTCAAGCAGGACGCTACTAACTCTGTATCCAAACATTACGGGTTTGTTTTTTTCTGCTTATTCGCATTAACTTACATTTCTCTGTTTTTAGAGCTAGCTGTCTTTCATCGCACCATCTGAAAATTTTGTCTAAGTCATCATGTATTCTCCTGCAGTCACTCAATTTTGGCACTTTGCACACACCACAGCATCATCAGCAAACAATCGCAGATTGCTGCCCACCGTGGCCGCCACAATCAATTATGTTTCTACAGAATAATAGCGGTCCTATCACACGTCCCTGGGGCTCTCCAGGCGATTCCTTGCATCCCTTGTCTTGCTTCTGAGTTTACAGTTCGGTACTGACTGCTGTCACGATGCAGTATTTCGCATTTACCCATTATCCCGTCTGTTGGCTGCATCTCTTTGACTGGCGTCTCTTAGTTCTGTAATACGTACAACGTTCATCGGCACACAAAGTTAATTAACTAAATGTGCCTTCTGTTGCAACAGCCTTCAGATCTTCGGGGTCCTTGTTACTGAGCGTGACACCACCTATTTAACTTTCGAATCAAAGGACGTTGAAATCCATACCGCATAACAGAACTGTCATCAACACAGCTCTATTTCTGTTGGTTGTGAAGAAGCTATTATGACTGACAAGTAAATAAACTGCAGTTAAACTACCTACAGTTACTTGTACACTCTTGTTATTGGTAGCCTTTCATTGGTGTCAGTTACTATTGCGATGTAGAATGATATCGATGGATCTCTCACATGACAGTGTTACCCCAGTACTTAGACAATGCAAATACACATTCACTAGCCGAAAGGGCTATTCATATTGCTTCATTGGTGGTATTACAATGGACTGCTAAGCTGCCTACAGATAAAGAAATATATGTCAAGTGGACTTCAAATAGGGTCAAACAGATGTTTGTACACCAACAACTGAAGGGGCGGCGGAAGAAACTGCTAACCAACGAGAGCTAATTTTTGAGTTATTGCGTTTTACGTGTTTGGTTAGACCTGTAACTTGTAAATCACAATGGACGTCTTTGTAACTTGTACCAAGAATTGTTACTCTGTTTATTCAACTATGTAGCTAGCTGAGAAATGGGTAAAATTTATTAAGTTCTAGGAAATGGTTTACTTGTAACATTGGTCATGCTGTTTCTAGATGGCGCTACCTTCATCAGAAAATACCTGGAAAAGTTTTGTAAACAAATATCTGACTATCTTACACCAGAGAGTACTATAGCAGGAGTAGTGGGCATAAGGAAGAAATAAAATTAGTACAGAATGAGATTTTCACTCTGCAGCGGAGTGTGCGCTGATATGAAACTTACTGGCAGATTAGAACTGAGTGCCCGACTGAGACTCGAACTCGGGACCTTTGCCTTTCGCGGGCAAGTGCACCACAGTTTTAATCTGCCAGGAAGTTTCAAAATCAGTACAGTTTATTCACGAAGTGATAGTGTCATTTGCCCCGTAGTGACAAAATTAATACACCAAGTGTTTCATAATTTTTTATGTTAACGTTGTTTTGCATTAATAAACAGAATACAAGAGAATCAGAGCTTCTCATGTAAATACCCCAAAACACAACTCAGGAGAAAGGATGTGTTTTCCTATTAAGTGTAGTCACAAAACCAATAAAGTAATTTTGTTATTGGTTGGCTCTGAGCACTTTGGGACTCAACTGCTGTGGTCATAAGTCCTCTAGAACTTAGAACTACTTAAACCTAACTAACCTAAGGACATCACAAACATCCATGCCCGAGGCAGGATTCGAACCTGCGACCGTAGCGGTCGTGCGGTTCCAGACTGTAGCGCCTTTAACCGCTCGGCCACTCCGGCCGGCGAATTTTGTTATTCTTTTCTTCACTATTCACTTCAAGGTGTCAAAACAGTAGTGATTATTTGAGGTATATAGCAAATAAATTTTGTTTTAGTTGATAGAATATGGTCTGTCATGTATCGTTCCTAAGGCTAACGTGATAGAAGTTGCCCCACCATCTCTTCTCCGTAATGATACCTCGAAAAATTTGGCATTCATCTGACTTTCTTTAAAAATGCTATGTCTAAACCATTTGAGCTTAGACTACTGATAACAAAATTCCAAGCCACACTTGCGCTACTTTCAACATTTGATGTATTTCCTGATTCGTGAAAATTGTGCACTGTTGTCATTAACAGCCTCACTAATACCCATCTTCTTGTGTGTGCTGAACCGGGGACCTAGAAACGACGGAGAGGCTTCGTCCCGCTGTATCCCTCAGTGGTTCACAGCCCCACAACAGGCCATAGCAGCCCACCCGCCCCACCGCCGCCCCACACCGAACCCAGGGTTTGGTGCGGAGTTAGTTAACGGTTGAGGTAGTTATATTATCAATAGGAGTAAAGTGCTAATTATCTTTCTGTGATTGCCAATTTATACAAATGATAACTACTGCTTACCACGTGTCAGTTCGTCTGGTACTTGTGTGTGTTCGTTGCACTACACCAAGAGAGAACGAATGAAACGCCCTTTTGCAAAATTATATTTAAATTCTTTGTGCATAATGTTTCAAATTGTGGTGTCTAATTAGGCTGGCGACAATTTAGTATTTCATTTACGTGAATTTTGCTACTTTCATTACTTACAAAATTAAAGACATTCAGTTTTCTACTAATTGCCATAGTAACGAAATTCGTGTTCGATACGCTCTTGCCCATTAGGTTAACTCACGGTCAAACTTAAAATTCCTCCCAGAGGGTAACACTTATTGTGCGTTAACGACATATTTGGCACAACGTACGTAACTAGGTGTTATAAACTTTTGTAGTTATCGTTAATAATTACAAAATATACTACAAAGTGAAATCACTGTTCATTACCCAATTTGAACCTTACCATACCTCATTTCTCACCCGTACTCGTCAGTATCTCTACATTACTTCTCTCATTCAGGTTATTGTTATTCTGCAAAATATCAGATGAAATTTAGATCAAATGTTGTTTCAAGGAAGTGCTTTCCGATGGTCCCGGTAGTGGATTCCAAGGGGTTGGTGGCTTCTTATACAGAGAGCAAAATAATGAGATGCAGACGCAGTAACAGCAATTCCAAGAGGGCAAAATCCAATACGAGTCCGTGAGATAGGCCTGTTCGGTATCCAAACAATAACAACCAAGTCTGAATGAGACGATTCGAGTAGACAGGCAGAACGAAACCAACATACAGATTCCGGTGCGGTGACATCTACAGTTGGCTCCATGGTAATGTTGGTCGCGCGGGTTGATGAGTGTGTATCTCGAAGCTGGTGCAGATTAACTGTGCAGTCGCTTGGGCTACTACCAAATTCTAGACGTGCGCTGGCGCAGGCGTGAGTTACTACATTTCCGACACGTTTCGGTTACACTGAGGTGGCAAAAGCCATGGGATACCACCTATTATCGTGCCGCACCTCCTTCTTCCCGGCGTAGAGCAGTCGTTAGGAACCCCTGCAAGAATATTGAGAAGTTCTGCGTCTATAGCAATCCATAATAGCGAAAATGTTGACGGTGCAAGACGTCGTACACAAACTGACATCCCGGCTACGTTCAATAAATGTTGGGTTGGATTCGTGTCGGGCGATCTGGATGGCCAACACACACTCTTGAACTCTCCCTAATGTTCTTCAAACCAACCGCAAACAACTGTGGCCCGGTACCATCACCCATATACCATCACACATTGTCACCCATAAAGACTCCATCGTTGTTTGGGATATGAAGTCCATGAATGGATGCAATGGCCTGCAAATAGCCGGAGCTAACCATTTACAGTCAATGATCGATTCAGTCGGACGATAGAACACAGCCCGCGCCAGCGGTTCAGTTCATGGCTTAGTGGGCTCTGCGTGACACTCTAACCCCACCACTGCTGCTGCCGATCGATAAGTGAAGGCCGTTGGCCACTGTGTTCCCCACGATGACAGATAATGCCTGAAATTGGGCACTGTGGGAATATCCTGGCACATTAAAACTGTGTGACGGACCGAGACTCGAACTCGGGACCTTTGTCTTTCGCGGGTAAGTGCTCTACCATCTGAGCTACCCAACCACGACTCACGCCCCGTCCTCATATCAGCGCACACTCCGCTGCAGAGTGAAAATCTCATTCTGGAAACATCCCCCAGGCTGTGGCTAAGCCATGTCTCCGCTATATGCTTTCTTTCAGGAGTGCTAGTTCTGCAAGGTTCGCAGGAGAGCTTCTGTAAAGTCTGGAAGGTAGGAGACGAGGTACTGGCAGAAGTAACGCTGTGAGTACCGGGCGGGAGTCGTGCTCAGATAGTAGAGCACTTGCCCGCGAAAGGCAAAGGTCCCGAGTTCGAGTCTCGGTCCAGCACACAGTTTTAATCTGCCAGGAAGTTTCATATCAGCGCACACTCCGCTGCAGAGTGAAAATCTCATTCTAGACTGTGGGAACACTCTACACACTATGGATATCTGGATACCGAATTCCCTGACGATTTCCGAAATGGAATGTCCCATGCCTCTAGTTCCAACTGTCGTTCCGCATTCAGCTTCCGTTAATTCCCATGATGCGATCGTAATCGACACCTTTTCACGTGAATCATCTGAGTTCAAACAGCAGGTCCACCAGTCCTCTGTCCTTTTATACCATGTGTACGTATACTACCGCCTTCTGTGCAAGTGCTTATCGCTATCCCATGACTTTTTACTTCTCTTTGTGTAACTTACATTATACAACTGTTCTGACAATTCTTTAGTTGCAATATGGCTTGAAAACGTAAGTTTCATTGAATGCTGCACAGTAACTCAACGTTACACAGATCTTTTTTATATAATCACAAAGTACCAAATCACTGGAAATTCTCTTTCCCCTAAAATCTTGCGGAAATCGTAAGTTGCGAGAACTAGACTGTGCGGCCGAGGCTTTCAGACCTCCTATCAGAAACGCTGACGCAATGCGACAGCTGTGCGCACCCTGTGGTATGTTGCATTGTCGTGCAGGAGCAGTTGCCTAATTTTACACGCCTCTTGTTCTTTTCAGTGAGGTGAAAATTTCTTCACTCACACCTTTTCCACAGTCCATCAGTCACTTCCGTAAAATTCTGTTATACAGGGTAGTCCATTGATCGTGACCGGGCCAAATAGCTCACGAAATAAGCGACATACGAAAAAATTACAAAGAACGAAACTTGTCTAGCTTGAAGGGGGAAATCAGAGGGCGCTATGGTTGGCCCGCTAGATGGCGCTGCCATAGGTCAAACGGATATCAACTGCGTTTTTTGAAATAGGAACCCCCATTTTTTTATTACATATTCGTGTAGTACGTAAAGAAATATGAATGTTTTAAGTGGACCATTTTTCTCGCTTTGTGATAGATGACGCTGTAAGAGTCACAATGATGTGGCTGACAATTTTAGACGAACAGTTGGGAACAGGTAGGTTTTTTTTTTAATTAAAATACAGGACGTAGGTTTGTTTGAACATTTTATTTCGCTTGTTCCAATGTGATACATATACCTTCGTGAACTTATCATTTCTGAGAACGCATGCTGTTACAGATTGATTACCAGTAAATACCACATTAATGCTATGAAAGCTCAAAATGATGTCCGTCAACCTCAATGAATTTGGCGACACGTGTAACGACATTTCTCTCAACTGCGAGTAGTTCGCTTTCCGTAATGTTCGCACATGCTTTGACAATGTGCTGACGCTTGTTGTCAGGCGTTGTAGGAGGATCACGATGGCAAATATCCTTCAACTTTCCCCGCAGAAAGAAATCTGGGGACGTCAGATCCGGTGAACGTGCGGGCCATGGTACTGTGCTTCGACGACGAATCCACCTGTCATGAAATATGCTTCAACCGCACGCGAGCGATGTGCCGGACATCTATCATGTTGGAAGTACATCGCCATTCTGTCGTGCAGTGAAACATCTTGTAGTAATATCGGTAGAACATAACGTAGGAAATCTGCGTACGTTGCAGCAGTTAGATTGCCATCGATAAAATGGGAGACAATTATACTTCAAAAATGGCTCTGAGCACTATGGGACTTAACATCTGAGGTCATCAGTCCCCTAGAACTTAGAACTAGTTAAACCTAAATAACCTAAGGTCATCACATACATCCATGCCCGAGGCAGGATTCGAACCTGCGACCGTAGTGGTCACGCGGTTCCAGACTGAAGCACCTAGAACCGCACGGCTACAACGGCCGGCCGACAATTATACTTCTTCCAATAATGCCTCACCATACATTAACCAGCCAAGGTTGCTGATGTTCCACTCGTCGCAGCCATCGTGGATTTTCCGTTGCCCAATAGTGCATATTATGCCGGTTTACGTTACCGCTGTTGGTGAATGACGCTTCGTCGCTAAATAGCATACATAGCACACCCCCGTTGGGCATTTTGATCACAATAGCTATATATCAAGACGATATCGACCTTTCCAGCAATCGGTAAACGATCCATTTTAACACGGGTAATGTAACACGAAGAAAATACCGTCCGCACTGGCGGAACGTTACGTGATACCACGTACTTATACGTTTGTGACTATTACAGAGCCATCTGTCACAAAGTGAAAAAAGTGGTCCAACTAAAACATTCATATTTCTTTACGTACTACACGAATGTGTTATAAAAATGTATGTTCCTATTTAAAAAAAAAACGCAGTTAATATCCGTTTGACCTATGGCAGTGACATCTAGCGGGCCAACCATAGCGCCATCTGGTTTTCCCCTTCAAGCTAGACAAGTTTCTTTCTTTGTAGTTTTTTTCATTTGACGCTTATTTCGTGAGATATTTGACTCGGTCACTATCAATGGACCACCCTGTATATTGTGCATTATCAAAAATTCCCTCCTCAAGGCCAAAGTGTTGCAGCAGTCGTCTTCGTTTAGCACTATGCCTTTGTTAGTCTGCTTTCATGTCAACATTGTTATTCCTGTCAACCATTATTTTGCTTCGTACGTAGTAAAAATACTTAATGTCATCTGCGACATGGCCCCTAGTTTCGATGTCAAGTTTGCTGCTACTCTCATTTCCTGCTACACCTAAACACTTCCGTCCTCCTGGAATTCTCAGTCTGCATACTGTGCTCGGTAGAACTCCTCAACTCACCATGTCAAACAAAGGTTTCTTGATAGGACTCTAAGGTGACATAATATGAAGATGGTATCTGTTCTTTCGGACAGATACCATCTTCATATAGTTAAGGCTAAGTGGCCATTGGCCCTCTTTTGTGCTGCATGCACACGCATTGCCCGAACTCTTACGGGCCTCGGTAAGATTGTCTACCGTGAGTAATGGGTGTAATGGGCAGTGGCACTACGAATGTAGTGTGTGGACATCAAGTTGGGAATGTGGGTCTTACGGGGAGCATGCAAGAGATAAATCGCTGCAGTCGCACTATCCTCTGTGCCCTTAGTTTCTCAGATGGATAGAGCGTCTGCCATATAAGCAGGAGATCCTGGGTTCGAGTCCCGGTTGGGGCACAAATTTTCAACTGTCCCCGTTGATGTATATCAACGCCTGCCGACAGCTTAGAGTCTTGATTTAATTATCATTTCACGGTGACATAAGTCATGCACAAATACAGTACCGCGTACACAAGGTATAAATGGGCAGGACGTTGGCGGAGCTGTCATTTGAACGGTAGTGATGTCATTCGTTTTTAGAGGTTTCTCACGTTATTGTGGCCCCACAACCTTAATTAACAGACTTTGAAAATGGTCCAGAGTATCAAGAGTCTAACGAGAATACCAAATTTCAGGCAATACCTTTCATCACGGACAACGCAATGGTCGACGGCCTTCAACGACCGACCGAGAGCATTGGCGTTTGTGTAGAGCCTTCATGCTGATAGACAAGTAACACTGTATGAAATAACCACAGAAATCAATATGGAACATAGGACGAGCGTATAAGTTACAACACAGTGCGGCGAAATTTGGTATTAATGGGCTATGGCAGCAGACGACCGACGTTAATGCTGTAGGTACATCGCCTGCAGCGCCTATCCAGGGATCGTGACATCTGTTGGAACCTAGATTGGAAAAGCGTAGCCTGGCCGGATGAGTCCCGATTTCGGTTGGTAATAGCTGACGGTAGGGTTAGAGTATTGTACAGACCACATGAATCCATGAATACAAGTTGTCAACTAATCCTGACTTGGTACTTGGAGACCATCTGTAGCCAGTCATGGACTTCACGTTACCGAACAACGATGGAATTTTTAAGTCTGAGTGGGGTACGGTCAAGTGGGGGGGGGGGGGGGGGACCACTCCTGTTCCTTATTTATATAAATGATATGCCCCCTAGTATTATTACACTAGCTTACTAGCTTGGTAATAAGGATATTGTCTGCAACATTGGCTCGGTTTCAAATAGTGTTATTCATGACCTAAGTTCATGGATTGTAGAAAATAAAACACAGTAAGACTCAGTTTTTACCGTTTCTAACATAAAATTCAACAAAACCTGAAGAATGGGCATATGATTAGTGAAAGTGAACATCAGATTTCTAGGTGTTCAGATAGATAGTAAACTGTCGTGGATAGCCCACGTTTATTAACTTGTTCAAAGACTTAATGCTACCATTTTTGCTATTCGGAAGGTATCTGAAGTGAATGATTGCTCGACACGAAAATTAGTCTACTTTGCTTATTTTCATTCGCTTATAACGTATGGTATTATATTTTGGGGTAACTCTTCCCTTTCTAAAAGGATATTTTTGGCTCAGAAACGGGAGTTTCGGGCAATAAGTGGTGTAAGTTTACGAACCTCTTGTCGAACCCTGTTCACGAGTTTGGATATTTTGACATTGGCCTCTCAATATATATATTCGTTACTGTCATTTCTTGTTAAAAGTATTAACTTATTCCCAAAAATAGCTTTCTCTCAGTTAATACTCGGAAGAAATGAAACCTGCATTTGGATGGGACTCCTGTAACTCTTGTGCACAAAGGCGTGCAGTATACTGCTGCCTCCATATTCAATAACCTACCGCTGGAAATAGAAAATCTTAGCAGTAATCCACTCGCTTTCAAATCGAAACTGAAGAGTTTCCTCATGGGTCACCCTTCTATTCTGTCTAGGAGTTCCTTGAAAAATTAAGCTCATTCTTGTTGTATTGTTGATTGCGTTTACTTAAACTTAAGGACTGACTTTTCTCGGTTTCATAAACATTTTATTTTTATCCGTTATTACTTTTATGTTGTAATTTCATGTACTGACACGTTCCATGTCCTTGGAGATTTGCTCCTCATTTTGGTCATACGGATCTTGGCATGTAAATAAATAAATAAATCTGTGGGATATAATCAAGAGATCAGTTCATGCACAAAATTCTGCACCAACTACATTTTTGCAATTATAGACGACTACAGAGGCATCACGTCAGTATTTTTTCAGAGGTTTTCTAACTGTTTGTTGAGTCCACGCCATGCCAAGTTACTGAACTGTGCTGGGCAAAAGGAGGTATGACACGCTATTAGTAGTGTCCTATCACTTTAGTCAGGTGTATGGCTTTGCGCAGCGACGTTAGTGATGCGCGCTACAAATCGGCATTAATGTTTGCTCTACTGGTCATAAAATCTATGTGAATAATTCCTTCAATGGCAAATAAAGCGGTGGCCGTGAATTTTGCTGCTGATGGCGCAACGCTGCACTCCTTCCGTCGAGACGAGGAGGCGTATCTCCCTTCCATAGACGCTCTCTTTGTTGCGGGCTTGAAATGATGGATCCACATCTCATCCGACGTAGTGAAGCATCTAGGGAAATCATTGCCTTCCACGGAGTAACGCTCAAGGAGTACCAGAAACGCCATAAACCCTGAGCCTTTGTTTGTAGGACAAAGCGATGACGGAACCGAGAGTGAGAACAATTTCCGATACTGCGGGCAGCCTCACGGAACCGTCCTTGCTGCAGTGGAAAGGCCGGTTCTCGTAGGAACACGGAAGTTAAGCGCTGTCGGATTTGGCTAGCACGTGGATGGGTCACCATCCGGCTCTGACGAACGTTGTTGGCAAGCTGGATGGTCTCAGCCCTTGTGCAAGACCAACGGAGGGAGAGAGAGATGTAGTGGATCTGATCGCGAGAACAATCACTGATCGGGAGAGTGGTTTGCTGACGACATGCCCCCATACAAGCATCCATAGGCGTCTATTGACAGAGGATGACACGGCGGTCGGTCAGTACCGTTGGGCCTTACGACGCGTGTTCGGATGGAGAGCACGCAGCTTTCTTAAATGAGCGTCTGCTGAGCAATGTCTGGAGGAAGAGGAGATTAGTTTCTAATGCCCCGCCGACAACGAGGTCATAAGAAACGGATCACAATCTCAGATTAGGGGAAGGCGAGAAATCAGCCATAACCTTTTTAAAGAACAATTCTGGAATATTTTCATGAAGCGTTTTAGGGCAATCACGGTAAATCTAAGTCACGATGACCGAATGCAGGTTTGAACCGTCGTCCTCCCGAAGGCAAGTCCAGTTTGCTAACCACTGCACCACCTCAGTCGTAATGTCCGCGACAGGTAATCTGCGATTGCTGCGAATCAGTCTCTCAAATGTCTAAACGTTGTGAACCGATCTCGATGGCCCTCTTTGCCTAATATAATCACAAGCAACCCAGCGGCCTTAGTCAGACACCGTTTCACTATAGCTGAATGCGACGTTGCTTTTCGTCCGTACACCGCCAGAATTTAGACGTTCTGCCTGTAAGACTAGTACTATCATTCGTAGTTCAGCTTCGGCGAACGTTCCCATTCGCAGCACCATTTCACTCGCTCCTTGTGCTATCGGTACCGCAGTAGAACTGTATCTGCAGGAAACGTAGAACGTGTACTCCGCTTTGATAATGAGCCAGTTATTGTTGCATAACGCTCTTACCGTGCGACGACATTCACTGATCAGTCAGAACATTATAATCACCTAGCTAATCTCCGGTATGTACACTTTCGGCACAGGTAACAGCGACGAAACGTCATGGTATGGAAGCGCTGGCGCCTTGATTGATCACTGAAGGGAGTTGGCACAACATCTACACAAACAAGTTTCTTATTTTCCGTAAATTCAGTTGGGGGGGGGGGGGGGCAACGATGAGCTCTGATGCCGCATTCAATCACATCCCAGAGGTGTTCGATCGGTTTCAGATCTGGCGAGTTGAGGAGCCAGCACATCAATTGGAACTCGTCACTGCGTTTCTCGAACCACTCCATCACACTTGACGTCTTGTGACATGGCTCTTTATTATGTTGAAAAAGCCACTGCTGCCAGGAAACATGATCGTCACGAAGTGGTGTATACGGTCTGCAACAACTGTACGATACTCCTTGGTCGTCGCGGTGTCTTGCACGAGCTCCACTGTACCCATGCCTGACCACGCGAATGTTCCCCAGAGGATAATGGAGCCGGCGCCAGCTTGGCTGTTCTCGCCGTACATTTGTCAATTTGTCATGGAGCTGTTCCGCTGGAAGACGATGGATTCGCTCCCTCCATCGCCATGATGAAGGTGTCAGGATTCATCAGACCATGCAATGCCCTGCCAGTGTGCCATTCCCCAGTGCCGATGCTCACGTGCCTATTTCAGTCGTAGTTGCCGAAGTCGTAGTGTTAACATTGATGAGCGATGCAGTGTATGTTCAGGCACACTTGTACTCTAGCCAGCATTAAAGTCTGATGCCAGTTCCACCACAGTCTGACCTGGTTTACCGGTCTGCCTAGCCTACACGTCCGACATCTGTAACGAGGTGTGGCCGGCAAACACCAAGGCATCTGGACGTAGTTTCAGCTTGGTTTTGTCACATGTTGAAGACACTCAGCAAATCACTCCTATAACACCCGACATGTCATGCAGTTTCCGAAGTGCTCTTGCCGAGCCTCCATGCTATCACAATCTGCCCTCAGTTAAACTTAGTTATATGGGAGGCTTTCTCCACAGCACGCTTATACATGCACCGTGCGTGTGTCTAACTAGCAGTCATTCATCAGGAGGTAACTCTGCAATCGTCTGAACAGCTTCATGTCCGTAGTTGGCCAGTGGTCTTAATGTTCTGGCGAATCAGTGCATGTAACATATTTTACGAAGTCCGTACGCAGTATACGAAAGTTGGAACTTTAATAGTGGAAACTATTTATTTGCAGCTCGTACAAAATAGATACGTGTTTTAAAATTTTACTGATCTTCAAATTAGTCACTGGCATTGTGTGTAACCCATTGCAAGCGATGTGGAAGTCGTAGGATACTCTTAGCAGTGCCAGTTGTGTTGACAGTTCGAGCGACGCGATCTATTGCCCGACGAATAAGTAGCAGTTCTGATGCGAATGTCGTGAAGTGTTTCCTTTAGTTTAGAAATCGAGTTGAACTTCCGAGGGTTTAAATCAGGGCAGTGAAGTAGGTGGTATAGCACTTAGCGGTCCCATCAGTTAAACAAATCAGTAACAGCTGTGCTTGAGCATTGTCCTGCAAAATGATGGTCAGATCCTGCGGAAAATCTCATCACTTCTGTCTCTAAGCTGATCGAAGCTTGTGTTCCAAGAATTAACAGCATAGAGACAGAATTAAAGACACTTTCTTCAGGAATTGTCCATCATTTTGCAGCACAATGCTCAAGCACGTACAGTGCAAGCTATTACTGATTTGTTTGACTGATGGGGCTGCTAAGTGCTATACAACCTACTTCACTCCCCTGACAAGCCCTCGTAAGTTCAACTCGATTTTTAAACTGAAGAAAACACTTCACGGCGTTCGCTTCAGAACTGCTACAAATTAGTCTGGCAATAGACTTCACCGCTTGAACGGTCAACACAACTGGCACTGCTAAGAGCATCCCATGGCTTCCACATCCCTGGCAGTGGGTTATACAGAATGCCGGCGACTACTCTGAAGGTCAGTAAAACTTCGAAACACGTATCTATTTTATACGAGCTCTAAATAAATAATTGCCACTATTAAAGTTCCAATTCTCGTATATCACATAAAACAAATAGTGGGAAAAGCAGGCGCCAGGTTGAGATTCATAGGAAGAATTCTAAGAAAATGTGACTCATCGACGAAAGAAGTAGCTTACAAAACGCTTGTTCGTCCGATTCTTGAGTATTGCTCATCAGTATGGGACCCTTACCAGGTTGGATTAATAGAAGAGATAGACATGATCCAGCGAAAAGCAGCGCGATTCGTCATGGGGACATTTAGTCAGCGCGAGAGCGTTACGGAGATGCTGAACAAGCTCCAGTGGCGGACACTTCAAGAAAGGCGTTACGCAATACGGAGAGGTTTATTATCGAAATTACGAGAGAGCACATTCCGGGAAGAGATGGGCAACATATTACTACCGCCCACATATATCTCGCGTAATGATCACAACGAAAAGATCCGAGAAATTAGAGCAAATACGGAGACTTACAAGCAGTCGTTCTTTCCACGCACAATTCGTGAATGGAACAGGGAAGGGGGGATCAGATAGTGGTACAATAAGTACCCTCCGCCACACACCGTAAGGTGGCTCGCGGAGTATAGATGTAGATGTAGATGTAGATATCCTTCTATCGGACTTCCACTTCTTACTTTCAATCGACATTTAACTCTCCGCCTGCCGGTGTGGCCAAGCGGTTCTAGGTGCTACAGTCTGAAACCGCGAGACCGCTACGGTCGCAGGTTCGAATCCTGCCTCGGGCATGGATGTGTGTGATGTCTTTAGGTTAGTTAGGTTTAACTAGTTGTAAGTTCTAGGGGACTAATGACCTCAGAAGTTGAGTCCCATAGTGCTCAGAGCCATTTGAACCATTTAACTCACCTTTAATATTAATAAATACAGTGTTCCACGTAACTCAAAATTGTTTCTATCTCTTTTCGCGACGCGCTTGTGTACTGGACCCTAACGTTGAAACCACTGTCTCTTAGTGACTACCTGAAAATGAACGTGCGCTGCGATCGGAAAAGTAGCATTGTCGAGACGCGGTGCCCAGCGTATAACCACCTTCCCAAAACATTTGACATCCCGGTCGGTGAGATACACTTACTTACCGCAAGTACACATTGATCAAAAGGAGAACTGCGAAGAAGATGCGTTTAATTTGGTGAAGGCATCCTAGTACTCTACCGCTCGACACAAATGTGCAGAATTTCTCTGTATGATTGGTTACCAGTCACTTCGCTCATTCAATATTTCACGAATGTCGCGGCGCGGCAGTTTTTCTGCTTGAAGATGCTGTTCCGTTATTGTTCCCAGAGTCCTGCGTTGCCGATGTTCTCAAATGACCGAAACGCACCGCTGGCAAAAACAAGTTTAGTAACGACCGAAACTTGGCCCGTTATTTACGACTCGGCCGCGTTTCTCCGGCCACATTGCCTCCTCCACTTCACATAACCGTAGCCACTGCTTCGCGACTCTCAGAGATATTTACGGTCCTCGACTTCCGTAGAGAAAATTTCGACCGCTCAGCGGCGGACGTGCATAGTAGCAACTACTGGGTATATCTGCATCCAGTCTGGGTCCGGGACACAATTTTTCCTGCTATGCATATTATCTAGCATACATATGTAAATCTGTATGCATGTACGTGTTGAACATGTATATTTCCTGTGCCCACAGACATCAATACCTGTGTAACAGGAGAGGAACGCAAAGCCGAAAGGAAATGGAAGGGGGGAAAGGAAAAGAGATTCTGCAAGATTTTATGAAGATTAAATCTGTTTGAACTACTCTGGGACTTAAGTTAGCGAAAAAGGTGTACAAGCGATTTCTGAAAGCAGAAGAGCTGCTGTGTGAACTATAAGCTGAATTTTACTGAATTATGGTAAAGAGTGATTGTTTCTTAAACAGTATTATTGAGAGACACCAGCACATCCAGTTGCTTGAGTTTTTTCCTGTTTAATAAGTGACAGCGCACCAGCAGTTATATGTCCCCCGTGTCGATCGCATATGGCTTGAAACCTGCGACTGTGGCAAATTGAAAATATTAGTTAAAAATGACTGTGAGCACTATGGGACTTAACATCTGAGGTCATCAGTCTCCTAGAACTTAGAACTACTTAAACCTAACTAATTTAAGGACATCACACACATCCATGCTCGAGGCAGGATTCGAAACTGCGACAGTAGCAGTCGCGCGGTTCCGGACTAAAGCGCCCAAAACCACTCGGCCACAACGGCCGGCAAAGTATTAATGCCACCTGTATATTCCTTCAGGAAATCTGTTTAATTTGTCAGTTTTTTGTGCTTCAGAGTGTCGATAATTCCTTTCGCTATGTAAGTATATTTAGAGAAGGCTGAAATTGCTGTAACAACCGCCATAAACGTACTTACTCATGTAGCTTTTATCATGGCGGCTTCGGAAAGCAGTAAAAGAAAACAAAACAAATAAAGTGACGAGTATATAGAAAAAAGAACACAGTGTTAACTCTCTTCTTCTAAGCAGAAAAATTACTTAGAATGGATTATCGAAACAGAAACATTTTGAAAAACATCGATAACAACGCTTTCAATAGCTTTTTTAACACACTAATGTGCGTTTCGAAGTCACAGCGTCATCATCAGTGCTTCATTTTTAGTGTCATTATTGTCATTGCGATTTCAATGCCAGAATCATGTACTATGAATTTTCTTGATTCCTCTTGCATACGACATTACAATGAAGTAACTTCCACATTTTTACGCTTTTGTATCAGCAAGGATTGTATTGTATTGTACTGTGTATTAACTGGGGCCTAGAAACGACTGAGAGGCTCCGTCCCCGCCGCAGCCGCAGTGGTCCACGACGACTACCGCAGTCCACTTCACCACTCCGCCGCCCCACACCGAACTACACTATCAGGGTTATTGTGCGGTTCGGTCCCCGGTGGACTCCCTCCCTCCCACCCCCCTCTTCCACGTACCCTGGGGAACGTCTCACATCAGACGAGTGTAGCCCCTATGTCTGCGCGGTAGAGTAATGGTGGTCGACGCGTACGTGGAAATCTTGTTTGCGCAACAATCGCCGACATAATGTAGCTGAGGCGGAATAAGGGGAACCGGCCCGCATTCGCCGAGGCAGATGGAAAATCGCCTAAGAACCATCCACAGACTGGCTGGCTCGCCGGACCTCGACACAAGTCCGCCGTGTGTATTCGTGCCAGGGACCAGGCGCTCCTTCCTAATACGGAAAGCCGTGCGATAGACCTCACGGCTAACCGGGCTGGCATCAGGAAGGATTACATGATACCTGAAGCTGTGATGGTGAAATCTATGCCATTGTATTAAAAGTTAGGACGATTATTGTTGAAATAATAAACCTTTTACATACTTTTTCCCGTCTGTCTTTTTCGTTTAATTGCGCATTATACTTACCTGTATAGCGTTTATATAAGACAGTTCAATTATGAAAGAGCAGATTCAGGCATTAGTATCCATCTCACGAACTTTAAATTTTTTGTCTATTAATTTTGGTTGAAAAAAGTGCGGAATTTTTTGTGACACATTGTGAAATATTCCCTCTTCTGCCATTAAGTCCCGATACAGGGTGGAACCATACGTTGCCTTCAAAATGGCGTCTGAAATTGAGATGCGTTCCGAGCAGAAAGCTGTCTTCGAATTTCATTTGGTGGAAAGCCAGAGCATCGCAGATGTTCGTAGGCGCTTGCAGAATGTCGACGGAGAGTTAACAGTGAACAGAATCACGTGAATTGATGAGCAAAGCGTCTCTCATTATCGCAACAAAGCGCGCAGACCTGTACGGTTGGCTGGCCGGCGTGGCCGTGCGGTTCTAGGCGCTTCAGTCTGGATCCGGTTGACCGCTACGGTCGCAGGTTCGAATCCTGCCTCGGGCATGGATGTGTGTGTTGTCCTTAGGTTAGTTAGGTTTAAGTAGTTCTAAGTTCTAGGGGACTGATGACCTCAGCTGTTAAGTCCCATAGTGCTCAGAGCCATTTGAACCATTTTTTGAACCTGTACGGTTACCCGCGTACTGGCCGACCTCGCACAACAGTGCCTCCTGCAATGTTGGAACAAGCGGGCATTCTCATTCGAGGTGATTGCCGGATCAAATGGTTCAAATAGCCCTGAGCACTATGGGACTCAACTTCTGAGGTCATTAGTCCCCTAGAACTTAGAACTACTTAAACCTAACCAACCTAAGGACAGCACACAACACCCAGCCATCACGAGGCAGAGAAAATCCCTGACCCCGCCAGGAATCGAACCCGGGAACCCGGGCGTGGGAAGCGAGAACGTTACCGCACGACCACGAGATGCGGGCCGGATCACAGTCAAACACTGCGCTGCTCAACTGGACATCTTGTTGGTATTGCTGACACATTCGTCCACCAGTTGCACTTCTCAAAGGTGTCTGCCCGCTAGGTTCCGCGCCGCTTAACGGAAGACCATAAGAGGGAACGAGGGACCATCTGTGCGGAATTGCCTGCGAATTACGAGGCTGCTCGTAACAATTTTTGTCGAACATGGGGACAGGCGATAAAGAACATGGGTTCACCACATCGAACTGGAAACAAATCGGCAATCCATGGAGTGGCGCCATTCCGCCACTCCTCCGAAGAAAAGTGCAACGTCGCTTCCTTAGTTAGTAAAGTCATGGCGACAGCCTTCTGGGACTCTGAAGGGGTTGTTCTGTTTGATGTCCTCTCTCGTGGTGCAACGATCAACCAATAACTGCTCCCCTCGGGAAACTGAAGAAACGACTCCAAAGCGTACGTCGGCATTAAAATACAAACGAGCTTCTCCTTTTCCCTGACAAAGCAAGGACTCACACAAGCCTCTGCATCCGAGAGGAGCTCACAAAACACCATTGAAATGTTCTTCCTAATTCACTGTACAGCCCAGATCCCCCACGCTCCGACATCTTTGGCTCAATGTAGGAAGCTCTCCGCGGAAACCAGTACGCGGATAATGAGTTCTATTGATTGAGCAAAACATGGCTCTGACGTTGTCGGGCAGAGCTGTACCATGCGCTCACACAGGCTCTCTCTGTAAGTTAGCGTGAGGCCGTTGCACTGAACCGCGATTATATTGAAAACTAGGGTTCTCTAGCCTAAAGAATGGGACCGAGCGAGGTGGCGCAGTGATTAGCACACTGGACTCGCATTCGGGAGAACGACGGTTCAATCCCGTCTCCAGCCGTCCTGATTTAGGTTTACCGTGATTTCCCTAAATCGTTTCAGGCAAATGCCGGGATGGTTCCTTTGAAAGGGCACGGCCGATTTCCTTCCCAATCCTTCCCTAACCCGAGCTTGCGATCCGTCTGTAATGCCCTCGTTGTCGACGGGACGTTAAACACTAACCACCACCACCACCTAAAGAATGGGGAAGAACGTGAATAAAATAAAAGTGCTTTCAGAAATAAGTGTGTTGCATCACTTATTGAAAGCTTACGACAGTGGCGTGAGAAACAGTTCAAATTGCAGAAATGAAACGACATTCCAGGACCGGAAAGAATAGTGTCACACTTTATAAGAATTTTCAGCTGAATTAGCACCCATTTTAATCATTATGTATTGTAGATGCATCGAACAGAGACCTGAAAAAAATAAGACTGAACTCCGCCCAAACAGGCCGTGAATGCCTAACGGTACCGACCGGCCGCCGTGTCATCCTCAGCCCACAGGCGGCACTGGATGCGGATATGGAGGGGCATGTGGTCAGTACACCGCTCTCCCAGCCGTATTTCAGTTTACAAGACTGGGGCCGCTACTTTCCAATCAACCACTCCTCAGTTTGGTTCGCAAGGGCTTAGTGCGATCTCGTTGCCAACAGCGCTCGGCAGACTGGACGGTCACCCATCTTGATCTGACGGGAACCGGTGTTACCACTGTGGCAAGGCCGTTGGCTACAGAAACCTATATCCGGTGGTTACAAGCGAAAACACAACAGCACTTTGCAAAAAAACTAGCAGGGTGCCCACCGAACTGTCGCCAAATTTCATTGATATCCATGTGTCGTAAAATCTTATAATGTATCCTAAGACCAACTTTAAGTATACCAAATAGAATGAATCCTAAGACCAACCTTCACCACATCGGATGACGTCATCGAATCAGATCAACTTTGATTCTGAAAATATCTTTCACAGGAAATCTCATTCATACGTCTCTTACACGACTTCTTGATAACTATGGACTAAGGAAATGAGGTATACGAAATATTATTTAACGTTCAAGAAGCATTTGACACACAATCACACCAAAGTGAGCCGTGCTGTGGCTCGCGTTGTTCCCGTGTGTAGGTTTCTGACAGACCGTATCGTTTAGTTGGCGTGGTTGCGTTGTTTGCCTTATTCTCGTGTTCACTGGCGCCACTCGGTTTCGTAAGCGTTGCCTGTCCGCTAGTGGCAGCAGCGGCGCTTATCGATATGTAGTTCTGCTGCCCTATCTTTGGGGCGACCTCGTGCATTTTCCTTGTGGTGTGAGTGGAGAGTTTGGTTGGGGACGCGGGAGCAGCGAGGTCCGCACAAAACGATAACACGCCGGGGCTGCTGGCGGCGTGTATCGACTGTCGGATCAAAGGGCAGTGGTCACGAGGGTGTAGGACCTCGTCGAAGCCGGATCCTGCATGTTTAAGTTGAGTGCATTGCAATTCGCGCAGAGAAACCGCCACCATTGTGAAATCTCGCGATTCCCCAGTGACTTGGGTTCGTGTTGCTCCTCGTAGTGTTGTCGACGCGAAATGCAGCGAGTGGAATATCTGGGGAAGGCGGATCTGATTGTCATCCTGAGCTTCTAATTACTATTTACTATATTTAGCTTCTTACATTGTCTTGCCTGCCATTTGGGTGTATATAACGGCAGTGTACGTTTCCTCGCTTCGCCGCCGCTGTCTGGTGAGGCGTGTAAGTTTGACAGCTTCTTGATTGTAGGTTGTGTGGCGTTCTCCTACCTTAGTGGTAGTCAGTCCTTCTTGTTCCGAGCGCTCTAAGCACAGTATTCTGCGGGCGGAGCCCAGACCGACGGTTCCGGCTTTGGCGTAATTTTACATATTGCATTTGTTTTGTTAAATGTCAGGTAGCCTCATCAAGATTATCGTTAGTCGCTCGTTAGACTGCCACTAGTCCGAGTTACCATCTTGTGATCTGAACGCAACTCTTGGCTGCCTTCTCTTCCCTCGTGAAAGTGTTTTTGGTGAGATCTACTCAGAGGTAGATTCCCGGAGCACTGTCTGTCACTGGCCCTTGTGTTTTATTTTATTATTGTATTATTAAGTTACGATCATTTGTCTCACTTGTTTGGTGATCTGTTTCTTTCCTTTTTGTTACTTGTGCTATGCCATTCGCCGTTTGACAGTATATTTGTTAATTTTTTATATAATTGCCATTTTGGCGTTATAGGCCTTCAGCCGTGATTGTGGTTACTTGCTTTAAAATTCTGATTGCGACCACATTGGCTTGTTTTCCAAAATAATTTGTTCGTTTAATTTTTTGTAATCGCTATTCTCGCGTTAAAGTCGTTCAGCCCTGACTGTGGTTACTTGCCTTAAAATTCTGATTGCGGATTGAGGATGTACTCGATTCTGCTGTCACCAAACGGCTCGGGATGGATCTACAGCTCGAGACGGTCAGTAGATTATCATCGAATCATAGACCTGTCCTGGTAAAACTGTCACGAACGAGATATTAGCCTCGACGTGTCTACCGGGAAACTCAATTCCCGCCTTATTTGATCAACAATTAAGCTCCTGCATTGGAGGTCTTGTCACTAGCCCATGTCGATTACGTATTGACTATCTCAAACGTAAAATTCAGAATGCTCACCTGCTATTCTCAACTATGGTGGAGAACCGCAGTACCTGCGACCCACTGCCTCCTTTGCTTGAAGAACTTCGCTTGCAGAAGAATCACTCTCGTAAACTGTAGTAATGGATGAGAAACCCGGCTTACCGTCGACGGTTACACAGACCGGAGAGGTGATTCCACTGTCGGCTTCTGAAATGGCGTATGGAGACGAGGGAGGCCAAGATATCTTCCATCCTCCAAAAGGCCACAAAATAATGGAAGCTGGTCAAGATGTTATTGGCTGACCACACTCTTGATAGACCGCTCCAGGGCCCCCAAGGTCTTACAAACGACCATCTTGCTATGGCGGAAACATTTGTTACAGCCTTCGAACAATAGTCGACGCTCTCGCAGGAACCGATCACTGTTACGCAGAGAGAGTATAAATTTACTATCTTCTGACTTGCCAACACAGAAATTTAGGAGATACCACCGAAAATAACAACGGACAACTCTTATTCGAGCCGGCCGCGGTGGTCTTGCGGTTCTAGGCGCTGCAGTCCGGAGCCGCGCTGCTGCTACGGTCGTAGGTTCGAATCCTGCCTCGGGCATGGGTGTGTGTGATGTCCTTAGGCTAGTTAGGTTTAAGTAGTTCTAAGTTCTAGGGGACTGATGACCACAGCAGTTGAGTCCCATAGTGCTCAGAGCCATTTGAACATTTGAACTCGTATTCGATCTACTGACAACCGAACCGTGGAGCAGACTTCCAATCAATCAGCCGACATATATAGGATACGCAGGCCTCTCCACTCCAGACCACATCATATACAGCCCATGCTTACAAAAAGCCATAATACACCAGGAAACAGGCTCAACAATAACAAGTAACCACCTGCCAATACTGTTCACAACCAACGCAGCCCCCCCTCGCCCCCCCCCCCACCACCACCACCTCCAGACCCGAAACACGAACGATCAGAAACTACAGAGCAGCAGACTGGGAGGGGTACAAGCAAAAAATACGGAATGAACTATCCGACCCAATAACGATTACAAACAACCAGGACCTAGAAACGGTCACTAGCAAAATGGAATCGACAATCCAAATCGCAATCGAAGAAAACAACCCAAAAAAAGTGATACAAAGATAGAAGCCCACAATCCCACAGACAGCACTAGTGCTCATAAGAGAAAAGAAAAGGGTGTACAGGGAGTTCGCAGCTCGTGGTCGTGCGGTAGCGTCTCGCTTCCCACACCTGGGGTGCCGGGTTCGGTTCCCAGCGGGGTCAGGGATTTTCTTTGCCTCTTGATGACTGGGTGTTGTGTGATGTCCTTAGGTTAGTTAGGTTTAAGTGGTTCTAAGTTCTAGGGGACTGATGACCATAGATGTTTAGTCCCATAGTGCTCAGAGCCATTTGAACCATTTTGTACAGGGAAATCCAAAGAACCAATGGCCCCACACTGAAACCAATCTGGAACAGACTAAACGCAAGGATAAAACGAACAATATCCGAATACAGGCAAGAAAAATGGACTGAGACATGCAAAGAACTAGACTACAGGGACGGTGGCAAATTATGGCACAGGTTTAAAACACTCCCAGGCCAGAAAAAAACCAACGCACCATGCCTGCTAATCGACAACGAGCCAACCACTGATGCCAGGAAAATAGCGCAGGAGTTCAAAAACAACCTAGAAGTAATACACTCATATCCTCAAGACCCGAGATTCGACGAAAACCACCGACTAGCGACGGAACAGACCATACACGGAATACTAAACGCACCCACAGTAGACGGGGAGGAAGAAGAAAAGCTCACATCACAAATCACCGAAAACGAAGTAATAGAAGCAATAATGACAGGCAGGGACTCGGCACCGGGAGAAGGCGGAATTCGCAGATTACACCTCAGGAAAGCCCCCCTAGGGACAGTAGCACCAATACTAACAAAGGTATTTAACTACTGTTTACCCAGGGAAACGACACCAGAGGCATGGAAGAAAGGGAAAATCATCATGATACCCAAACCGAACAAGCCAATAACAAATGTCAACTCATACAGGCCTATCACCCTGCTTAACGTAATAGGAAAAACGTATGGAAGGATAATAACGGATCGAATCAGCAAATAAGTGGAAAACAAGAACATAGTATCCACCATCCAAGCGGGATTCCGCAAAAACCACTCCAGAAATGATCCGCTCATGAGGCTATCCACCGATGTCACACAGGGGTTTAAAACCAGCCAATGCACCCTGGCCATATTTTTAGACATCGAACGAGCCTTCGATAAAATATGGCACAGCGACCTGCTAACACAGCTAACCGATCTAGGAATCCCCACAAAAATGGTCAGGGTAATAAAAGTACAAATAACCGAAAGGCAACGTCGGGTACATGTAGGAAACGAAACGTCGGACTACTTCACACCACAGGCTAGCGTACCGCAGGGAGCGATCGTATCCCCATTGTTATATTCCGTTTACACGACGAACATTCCGACCACAGACGGCAATAAAGAAGCAGTAGCCTTATACGCTGATGATACGGCGTACTGGGTCACAGACCGATAAACACAGACAATACAGAGAAAGGCAAGTGCGTATTTAAACAAACTAGAAAAATGGATGGCAAAAAACAGGATCAAACCCAACCCCAACAAGACTCAAATGGTACTTTTTCGGCACCGAAACCTAACCAAAAGCCCGCACCTCGTGGTCGTGCGGTAGCGTTCTCGCTTCCCACGCCCGGGTTCCCGGGTTCGATTCCCGGCGGGGTCAGGGATTTTCTCTGCCTCGTGATGGCTGGGTGTTGTGTGCTGCCCTTAGGTTAGTTAGGTTTAAGTAGTTCTAAGTTCTAGGGGACTGATGACCATAGATGTTGAGTCCCATAGTGCTCAGAGCCATTTGAACCATTTGAACCTAACCAAAAAGCGAAACCAAGACGAAAGAGACTTAGGGCTAACACTATGGGGTACGCCACTTCAGCTAGGAAACGCCGCCAAATATCTAGGCATCTATTGCGATAAATACCTGAACTGGCATACCCATCAACAAGATATACTCAATAGGATAGGGAAAAGGCAGGGACTCATCAGGCAGCTACGAGGACGATTCGACGGTTGTAGCACACACACAGCAATACACACTTATAAAACGTTTATAAGACCACTACTAGAGTACGGGGCCCCAGCACTAGGAGGAATGACAGCCACAACAGCCAACAAAACGTACACGACAGAAAGACGACTCCTACGGAGCTTCCTCAAATTGCAAAACACCACACCAAGCACCGAAGTATACAGAACAGCCAAGATCACGCCGCTGCAAACACGCTTAGCCAAACTAATAGCGAAATACGGCAAAAAAATACTACAGAACCGTCCCGACTTAGAACACATCATAACCACCAAAACCAACAAACAAGAAAACCAAAATATAAATACATTCATCCAAACAGGATAGTGGCACAAAATACTACCAAAATATTCCCTGAACTAGCGCCAAGAATGGCGCCCCTCATCGAAGGCGAAGAAACACCTCCACACCTAGATGAGAGACAAGACCAAGAATAGAACAACCGCAGACGCAGCCAACAAGAGCACAGCAAACAAGAAGAAGACGAAAACTCTACAAACATAGCAACCATTGTAGTAACCAGTAACTGCACAGAGCAGTGGGATCTGTACTTAAGCATAAGAGTAGAATAATTAAACATACATAATATAAACCAGTTTTAAGCAACCAATTTAGCGTTATATTCAATTAAACAAATAACAACCCCCAAAATGGAAAGAAAATAAAGTTAATAAAATAAATATGTGTAATCCTAAGGCTGAATAGAGCAAAAAGAAACTCTCTAGCAGCCCGCCCTATCCCCCTCAGGGAAGGGAATGAAAAGATTTTAAAAAAATAAAAAAAAATTAAAAAAAACTTGCCAACAACCGCTCTTAACGGCGTCCAGCAAAGCGAGGACTGTTGTCAGAAAACTGAATGGGAATAGGGCCCCCGATGTGGACAAGGCTAATAAACCACACCTGAAGCACTTGTCTCATAAAGCCTTGGTGGTCCTTACTAGGATTTATAATGGCTGTCTTCTTACTCTTTTCCATCCGCGTCAAAGATCCCTAAGGCGGCCCTGATTTCCAAGCTGCAGAAGGGTTGATACTTGTTGCCAGCTGCTACCGAACTTATCAGTCTTCTTAGCGGCTTGAACAAAGCGTTTAAGACGGCCCCGTCATTTGGAGCCCCTTATTGCAGACGGTACGATTCGAGTGGATCAGTCTGGGTTCCAACCTAAGCTCTCTGCAGAGTTACAACCTATATGTTTGGCCGAAATCGTGACACGGAACTTAAATATGAATTAAGCCACTGCTGCAAACTTTCCAGAAATCGCTAACGCCTACGACAAAGTTTGGATGGGCAACTACTCCGCAAGCTACATGAGAATATGCCAAGACTGTTACTTGAAACTTATTGCTAGTTTTCTTATCAATCGCCAGACTTCCGGACAGAGAATGCGTTGCTGCCTCAGGATTCCGTGTTCCCCCGATCCTACTTTACATCTACATTAATGACATACTGAATGTCGAAGGGTTCCAAATCGCGCCATTTGCTGATGGCACAGCTTTTGTGCCGGCCGATGTGGCCGAGCGGTTCTAGGCGCTTCAGTTTGGAACTGCGCCACCGCTACTGTCGCAGGTTCGAATCCTGTTTCGGGCATGGACGTGTGTGATGTCCTTAGGTTAGTCAGGTTTAAGTAGTTGTAAGTTCTAGGGTACTGATGACCTCAGATGTTGAGCCCCATAGTGCTCAGAGCCATTTGAACCATTTTTGAACAGCCTTTGTCACCAGCCTTTGTAGCCCAATATCAGGCGCTTGCAGATCAGTTGGACGGACGACACGGCTTCTCCGTGTAGGACTATCTAATCTAGTAGGAAACAGCCTTTTCGTACTAATTTGTGATTATATGGGCAACATACCCCTTGGAGTCCGACGGTAAAGTATCTGGGGATCGCCTTGGGTAAACAGTTTGTTCTCCATACACACAATGATGCACTTCAGATTAAGGAGTATGGCATGGCCAACCAACTCAGCCCATTGTTTACGACCACTTCATGAAACATCTAAGTGAAACAATGGCTATACAAAGCGATCGTCCTCTCTACGATCCTGCGTGGCAGCAGCACAACTCAAATCGGCCACCTACAGGTTCTCCAAAATAAGGCACTTCGGAGGTTAATGAGTGGCACTTGGTGCGCTCGCATGATCGACCTACATGCAGACACGATCATGGAAGCAGTACTTAAACTGACGGCGTTGTTGTACCACATGGCTGATGTCTTGTGAGACTTCGTACATATATCTTCTGGTAAACCTTGCGGGATGTAAGGTCGTGGTCCATGAAACTCTTCAGCTCCTAACGTTTCGTCCAGAGCTGCGCTGGACATCTTCAGAGGGGTGTTTCTCCTCCGGTGAGTCGGCAAGCCTTCATACTACTTCGTACATCTCTTATACACTCTCAGCAGGATTGTTCCTCTCTCGTGGCACATGCGAGCCAGTCATTCATCACGTTCTCTGGGCCACACGCTGACAGCAGTAACGGACGACCAATTTGATATCTGGATAAAGAACCATTGTCGGACAGTCGCCATGCTGTGTTATATTTGTAAACTCTTCCACGCTTAAGGCAGTGACTTCTCCTTCAGACTTCAACCTTTGCCTCTCTTTGCCGAGGCCACGACGCCTTGCGTTGTTAACTCCAGAACATTTCGACATCTTATTGTTTGCCTTCCTTGTGGGGACTCAGAGTACCAAACGGACACGTAACTCAAAACGCCACGCAGGAGACTTATGTTCTTGAATATTGAATAAACTTGTTCTACATGATTTACCTGGGCAGTGGTCTCATTCCGCGTCAACCAGCATAAACGCGTAAGTTTGGCTTTACAAATACATAATCTATCTCGCAGATCTTCTATGAATTTCTCTCCTATTAAAACTGTCTATTATGGGTTGTAGAAAAGGTGCAGTACTCAAGAATGGGATGTACTACAATATTTGAACACAATAAATTACACAATTCGTCCAATTAATTTTGACACCCGTCGTCCCCACTCACATCACCAAGGAAATTAATGAGTTTGTTCTTAAATTACTGTGTTGTTGTTGTGGTCTTCAGACCTGAGACTGGTTTGATGCAGCTCTCCACATCTACTCCATCCTGTGCAAGCTGCTTCATCTCCCAGTACGTACCGCAGCCTACAACCTTCTGAATCTGCCTAGTGCATTCATCTCTTGCTCTCCCTCCACGACTTTTACCCTCCACGCTGCCCACCAATACTAAATTGGTGATCCCTTGATGTCTCAGAACACGTCCTACCAACCGATCCCTTCTTCTACTCAAGTTGTGCCACAAATACCGCTTCTCCCCAGTTCTATTCAATACCTCCTCATTAGTTATGTGATCTACCCATCTAATCTTCGGCATTCTTCTGTAGCACCACATTTCGAAAGCTTCTATTCTCTTCTTGTCCAAACTATTTGTCGTCCACGTTTCGCTTCCATACATGGCCACACTCCACACAAATACTTTCAGAAACGACTTCCTGACACTTAAATCTATACTCGATGTTAACAAATTTCTCTTCTTCAGAAACGCTTTCCTTGCCTTTGCCAGTCTACATTTTATATTCTCTCTACTTCGACCATCATTTGTTATTTTGCTCCCCAAATAGCAAACCTCCTTCACTACTTTAAGTGCCTCATTTCCTAATCTAATTCCCTCAGCATCAGCCGATTTAATTCGACTACTTTCCATGATCCCACTTTTGCTTTTGTTGATGTTCATCTTATATCCTCCTTTCAAGACACTATCCACTCCGTTCAACTGCTCTTCCAAGTCCTTTGCTGTCTCCGACAGACTCACAATGTCATCGGCGAACCTCAAAGTTTTTATTTCGTCTCCATGGATTTTAATACCTACTCCGAATTTTTCTTTTGTTTTCTTTATTGCTTGCTCAATATACAGATTGAATAACACCGGGGAGAGGCTACAAACCTGTCTCACTCCCTTCCCAACCACTGCTTCCCTTTCATGTCCCTCGACTCTTATAACTGCCATCTGGTTTCTGTACAAATTGTAAATAGCCTTTCGCTCCCTGATTTTACCCATGCCATCTTCAGAATTTGAAAGACAGTATTCCAGTCAACATTGTCCAAAACTTTCTCTAAGTCTACAAATGCTAGAAACGTAGGGTTGGCTTTTCTTAATCTATATTCTAATATAACTTGTAGTGTCAGTATTGCCTCACGTGTTCCAACATTTCTACGGAATCAAAACTGATCTTCCCCGAGGTCGGCTTCTACCAGTTTTTCCATTCGTCTGTAAAGAATTCGCGTTCGTATTTTGCAGCTGTGACTTATTAAATTGATAGTTCGGTAATTTTCACATCTGCAAACATCTGCTTTCTTTCGGATTGGAATTATTATATTCTTCTTGAAGTCTGAGGGTATTTCGCCTGTCTCATACATTTTGCTCACAAGATGGAAGAATTTTGTCAGGACTGGCTCTCCCAAGGCTGTCAGTAGTTCTAATGGAATGTTGTCTGCTCCCGGGGCCTTGTTTCGACTTAGGTCTTTCAGTGCTCTGTCAAACTCTTCGCGCAGTATCACATCTACCATTTCATCTTCATCTACATCCTCTTCCATTTCCATAATATTGCCTTCCAGTACCTCGCCCTTGTATAGACCCTCTATATACTCCTTCCACCATTCTGTTTTCCGTTCTTTGTTTAGAACTGGGTTTCCATCTGAGCTCTTGATATTCATACAAGTGGTTCTCTTTTCTCCAAAGGTCTCTTTAATTTTCCTGTAGGCAGTAGCTATCTTACCCCTAGTGAGATAAGCCTCTACATGCTTACATTTGTCCTCTAGCCATGCCTGCTTAGCCATTTTGCACTTCCTGTCGATCTTGTTTTTGAGACGTTTGTATTCCTTTATGCCTGCTTCATTTACTGCATTTTTATATTTTCTCCTTTCATCAATTAAAGTCAATATTTCTTCTGTCATCCAAGGATTTTTACTAGCCCTTGTCTTTTTACCTACTTGATCCTCTGCTGCCTTCACTACGTCATCCCTCAAAGCTACCCATTCTTCTTCTGCTGTATTTCTTTCTCCCAGTCTTGTCAATTGCTCTCTTATGCTGTCCCTGAAACTCTGTACAACCTCTGGTTCTTTCAGTTTATCCAGGTCCCATCTCCTTAAATTTCCACCTTTATGTATTTATTTGCAGTTTCTTCAGTTTTACTGTGTTATACATATCAAATAATGCTTTCTGTGTATAATTATATCTAATTACTAAAGACAGTGTTGTGAAATCGTATGAAATATGTTTCAATGCTTAGGCGAATTATTTTAAATTTTACAACTGGTATCGTGTCTAGCAGAGGGACTTCGACTCACACACATGATTCAGCATTTCTTATTATCTTATTTTCTTTACTAACCTACAGTGAGAGAGGAAAATCTTGTCTGTGTCTCGAGGACGATACAGGAGATCTTCCATCATCTTCGATAACAGCATGTCGGAAGAGGACCAACTCTTTTGCGTGATCGATTCCGTATCTCACATGTATCGCACAATGTCTGATGGCGGTGCTTTGTCAAGCGAATTTAATTTCTTTCGACTCAGCAATTATTTATCTTTACACGTGCCACTTGCGAGGCCGTTAGCATTTCAGAGCAGTGACTTATTTCGATGATGAAATTTCGAAACAAACAGTCCAAAATTTCAGCTCTCAGTATTTCACCTTCCCTTCGATACGTGGACGTGAAATAGTGCTTTCCAGCAGTCAGCAACGATTTACAGAGCATCATTTATATAAAACGTACTCCCATTTTTCTACATATTATATCTCGGTGTAAAAGACTGTCGACTCTTAAAATGCAACTTTCATGACAAGTTATCGGCATAACAAACTGCCACAAAAAAACTAATGGTGGAAAACTGTGACTCGGTAACATATTCAGAAAACTTTTATGTCAACTGACTTTGCCTGCGGAAGACTAAGCAACTGTAACTCCAGTTAATTCGAAGCCACAATGAAAACTTTGCGGAAACGAACTCTTTTCCAAAACTAACACCAAGCATTAACCGGATTTCGTGATTAATGTCAAATGACTGCTACGATACTGCAAATTTTTAATCATCTGTAATATTTTATACTTGTGGGACCTAGTAATACGGTTCTGACAGGCACAAAGGATATGATTGATATGTTAGCGAAGACTATGTAGGAAAATATATTAGTGAATTAAAACATACAGAAGAATGCTGAAGTTTAGATGGGTAGATCACATAACTAATTATGAAGTATTGAATAGAATTGGGGGAAGAGGAGTTCGTAGCATAACTTGAGAAAAAGAAAGCACCAGTTAGTAGGACATGTTCTGAGGCATCAAGGGATCACAAATTTAGCATTGGAGGGCAGCGTGGAGGGTAAAAATCGTAGAGGAAGACCAAGAGATGACTACACTAAGCAGATTCAGGAGGATGTAGGTTGCAGTAAGTACTGGGAGATGAAGAAGCTTGCACAGTATAGGGTAGCATGGAGAGCTGCATCAAACCAGTCTCAGGACTGAAGACCACAACAACAACAACAACAACAACTAGAACACTGATACGGCAAGGCATTACGGCCACCTACTTAATATTGTGTCTGTCCGTCTTTTGTAAGAATACATCACTGATTCTGCGTGTCAGGGATCGGCCAGTATGTTGGTAGGTTTGTGGAAGTAAGTTGGCATTCAACGTCCACCCACAGGTCATGTAATTCGGGTAAGTAGCGGACCGCTGTTTTGTGTACGCGGTGAATAGGTCCGGTAACGACCCAGGTGGGTTCCGTAGGGTTAACATCAGGCGAATTTGGTCACCGAGACATCAACATGAGTTCAGTGTAATGCACCTCAATTCAGTGTAGCACGGGTCTGGCTCCGAGACACAGACAATTTTACTGCTGCAACCTGACATTTCCGCGATGGAAGACATCAAGCATGAAGGGTTGCAGGTGGTTCGCAGCTATCAGCATGTCTTCGATTAATAGCACACGTCCCACCCAAGCGCAGGAGAATCTCTCCCATAGGATAATACTGCTACCACCAGCCTGCGTCCGTGGCGCATTTCCACGTTTCGTGGCACCGTTCTCTTCGATGACGGCGTTTGTGAAGACGGCCTTCGATCTAGTGTAGCAAAAACGTGATTCACCCAAAGAGTCGAGAAGATTCCTTTGATCGACTGTCAATCCTGATGGTCCCGTGCCCACTTCAATCGTAACAGACAAAGTCTTCTATCCTAGTTTAAAGTGCAGGTAAGCCTACTAAACCCACATTCTGTAAAGAATCGTGGATTTCCAACCATTTAGCCTTAGTACTAGTTTCACTGTCCTACCTCGTTCCGTAGATTCTCACGACAGAAACATCTAAACACTCGACCGGCTTCGCCATTTTCGAGGTGCTCGTTCACAAGCTACGTGTAATAATAATATGCTCTTTGTCAAATTCACCTATGTCAATTGATTTTCCCATTTTAAGCCCATATCTTTGCTAGGGTGATACTCCGTCCGTGTCTCCTCTGCTTGCATACTTTTGTTACCGCGTCACGTGCTCGCAACGCCACCAGTAGGCATCCAACGTCGCTTTGTGCAGAGGTCGTACACCATGTCTTGTTCACTGGGGGCACGTGATAATTCCGAGAGCGATCTTTCCATTGGATAGTGATACCAACATAGGTGGCAATTTTGCTGTTCCTTTAAAGCAGTGATTTACGTGCTGACATCGCATTTCAAGCTCTCCTTTCGACACATTCATCCACTAAAATCCCATCACCCCTTAAGCTACATAACTACATACCAGAGTCACCTAAACGATACGTATAGCTACATGGCACTCACTGCTGTTAAAACAAGCTTTGCTGTACGCCTGGACTTCGATAAAGTCCATATTCATTTGCGAAACTGCGTCGTTATTTTCTAAAAAATTAATGGAATGTTTCCTGTTCAAGCGTTCTAACGTATTATAATTCCAGAATGAGATTTTCACTCTGCAGCGGAGTGTGCGCTGATATGAAACTTCCTGGCAGATTAAAACTGTGTGCCGGACCGAGACTCGAACTCGGGACCTTTGCCTTTATCGGGCAACTGCTCTACCAACTTATTATGTTATTCGCCATCCAGTTTAGGCTTATTTTGAAATATATATAGCAATTTACTTTTCAACACATGGAAGCACTCTCATCAAATCTCAATAGGTTGTACGTCCCAAAAACTGGAATAAATTACGCGGCCAAAACATGAAACTGTTTTCTGCGGTTCATTTGTAGGGTCTCGTTCATTAACTGCAAGAAATTCTTGATGCTCATATATGTGATGCCAGACAACTATTTTGGACCAGTAAGCCGAACCTACGACGTCATGCAGGAAACGGAGAAGAATACTCCGATTTCAAAGTTATATAAAACCCCCTTCAGAAAAAGTTTCATATGCTATTTTTCTTCTAAAAATAAGCTTGTCTTCGAAGCCATCCCTTTACGTTACTCATCACAGACTCTTAACGTCAGCGGTTACTCTATGTAATGTGAGTATCCCTCTCTCTCTCTTACTCACTCACTCCAATTGTCTGTTTGTCACCCACCATCCCCAACCCCTCTTTCATCACGTGAACGACTGTACTAGACACATCGTTTCACAAGTTATTTTTACTTTCACAATAAAATTGTTTAATAACCTCTATATAGCAGGAAAAAATGTTCCCTATGTGACGCTTGATTCTAAAAGCAAACACGTGCTTTAAATTACTGTGAATAAAATTCAGCTCCACACGTCACGTAAACAATCAGAGTAATTTGTGGAAGGAACCAGATTATACTGTTATGTCCATGTGTGAGTTCGTGCAACAAATTACCACAGTTGATGTTAACTGAAAACAACCTGAAATCACACCTGATCATCAATATTTACTTCTTAGTAGGCCAATTTGTTACTGTATCATAATTTTTAACTATGTGACTATGTGATTTTGTGTGTGTGTGTGTGTGTGTGTGTGTGTGTGTGTGTGTGTGTGTGTGTGTGTGAGTGTGTGTGTGTTTGGGTACCTCATTTTCTATCTGTATGATTGCTGTGAAAATCACTAACTTTGCATGCAATACTTTCGTCCATTTGCAATGAAAGGAGTCTTCTGAGGTACAGTTACATGTGACACCCGAATATTGTAATGTTACTAACGTAAACTAAAATAAAACTACTATAGTGCAAACGATGTATGTCTCTGATGGGCTCTATAAAGCTGCTTTCTAAAGCCAGTAAGTATTAGACTATCATGTAGGAATTTTCTCATACCAATATTTTTCGTTACACCGCAGGCAAAATAGGTAGTTAAAATGATGAGCGACTTTATAATGGAATATAAAGTTAAATGTAAATTTAATTGTGACAAGAAAGGATTACTGGACTGATAATAAGAAGCTTTACGAATACGTGTATTATTGGAAATATAAAGTTGGAAGCAGACGTCTTCTCGCTGCTAAGATAAAGAAATTAACTTTTTATTACTTTCCTTTTGCCAATGCCTTAGTAAAAATGAGTTGGCTGATAAATGGTAACAGTATGTTCTGTGTTGAGTAACTCCAACATGAACGTAAACAGATTGATGTATAGGCTAGTTATATATTTCCCTTTTGTTATGTTTCTAAGATTTGTTTACACAGGTATACGTAATTTGATGATTTGTCTCTATGCTTTTTAGTGATGTTAGGTAGTACTTGCTGCACAAATTTCATTGTTTGTGACAACGTCAGCAGAGAAAGGTTTTCATTTAGTAAAAAGGATGTAATTCTTCTGAGCAGCGTAATTAGAATTGTCAGATGTTTTTGAAGATCCAAACTTAACTCCTAACACAACTTCACTATTGAAAGAGTCTGTTAGTAATTCACCCAAATGGCTACCGCCACCCTGTTCGGGTCATATTTTTTCTAAAGATATTGATTTTTTCTTAAATGTTTCCCTTTATCACCAAAAGAATTTCATGTATATTCCACAGTATTACGCCCACCATTGCACACACTAAGCCTGTAGCTTGTGTATTTTATTCTTCTTCATGAGATAACAGAACCTAACGCAATCCACCGTGGCTGCTTTAGAGGTAACACAATTTTATTTCTTTTTTGTGTGCACAGGTACCAAAGTCATCAGTTTGGAACAGAGCCAGAGGATTCAGTACCTAAGGGGCTGAATGTATTTTGCAGCGATTGTATTTCTTTGCTGGTGTTGGCAGTTGCGCTGCCCAATCAGTTCGTATAAAAGTTTGCTAAAACTAACGCAGAGTAAGCACACAACTTGCAGTCACAACACAGACTACAAAATAACTCCAGTTTTTCATGCATTCCCAGTTCAAGCATACATTTAAGTATTTCACTGAATTATATAAAGAATTTTTCAAGAAAATTATCGAATTAAAGACTATCATTATACTTCCTATCATTAGGATACCCTCTTGCTTCTTGAGCATTTTTACTTTCGTTAGTTGATGGATAACTTGAAATTCTATTTGAGAACAACGTAGATAACAGGTAGTCACATTAATTTAAGGTTTCACAGTTGTCATGCATGAGTGATCTTGTTGATTTCCTGTTATGTCCCAACTCTTACTTTCAATTTAAGATTTGGATGTCTCATTCTTCACTTAGTTTTTTTTCTTGAGGCTAGATTCTCAATAAGTACAAAAGAAGAATTGATTAGACAGCAGACACACTGTAAAATTGATTTTTTCTAGGACGGAACGTCATGAATGTGCGAGACCATCTGATAGAACTGGTTTGAAGCTTATAGTGCTCTCTATGAATAATTTAATATACTTCTGCTTTCTTTTCCTATGACCGGTATTTCTGGAAACATATAGTAAGAAGGAACTATAACAGAAGCTTTTCTATAATTCTTATGCTACAATGGATTTTCCAAGCAGGTGAAATTTTTTTACCAGTGGTGGGGCTATGAGAGTGCGAGCCCACTATGTATTTTTCCCAGATTTCTAATGAACATCAAGCAGAGGCGTCACCATGAAACGTTGGCAGATTTTCCCCCACATCAACTCTCTGATGCAAGTGTGAACCTACACCATTTGCCCTACGTATAAACATGGATTTTCTTGAATTACAGTGTCAGCTACCAAGGATCAAACAAATGTTTAAGAAAAAATGTACGTAGTTTTTTTTATGTAGAATCTGATTCTGCAATAAAAAATGGGGATTCCCATTTCAAATTTCAAAGTTTCCTCCCGCCCCACCCCCATGGGGCTGGGGTGGCGGGCTAATTTTAGCAACAGCAGATGTTTTTCTCGAAAATAATCAACTTTGGATTCTACACATTTTTTCGACTTATTCTCGTTTGTCAACTTCAAATTTATACCCTGTATTAGGAGGTAGCATATACAGCCCAGATACACTAAAGACAGAAAACAGAAACGACCAAAGCACCACACAAAGTACATCAACACTCTGAGTAAACACAAATGCTACAAATGAAGATAACAAGATCAACACTAAGCAGCAAAACAAACCTGACACAAGAACGAAAGCCAAACACAGTCACTGTAGAAATACAAGCAGATAGCATGTCACCCACATCAAATACACTCACAGGCTGGGAGAAATACTTGACTGAAATGTGTAAAAATTTAGAAAGTAGCCTATCTCTTAGTGGACTAGAAAATAAAGATATTTTACATACAGCAATAAGAATAGTAACATGTTTGAAACACCCAGAGAGGGATAAAATATGTTTTTCAACCACTGAACAAACAGATAGAATGATACTCCGAACGACAGACCTTCCGACAGAGCACCGCATCTTAATGAAACTGCTGGGACAGGCATACTCAAGGAGGGTGAAGGAATAAACAGGAAACGAATTTACAAGGATTTTTAAGGACTCATGGGCATGTTTACTATGACCCTGAAGAGAAAGGACAAAAATGTACGTCTGCATAAAATATCCACCAGCAACATGAAACCAGTCCAACTAAACTGCATGAGAAGTGTGTTAGTAGGGACAGAGCTATTTAAACTAATAGAGGACGAAGCAGCTGACGTGATTTGCCTACAGGAACCACACATGCGCAATGGGAGAATATCTGGCATTCCAAGGCAATAGGCTGTTATCGTAGATTCCACAGATGCAAAGACAGGAATCGTGGTGACAAACATACAGATAACAGTCACACAAATTACACAACTGACACTCAGTAACAATAGAAATCACACTAGGCAGGGAACACTGGGTAATCTCTTCCATGTGTGCTCAGTACTCACACGAAATGGAACCTTTCACAAATAAAATAAGGGAGATAATGCATTATGCCCGAGGCAGACGCTTACTGATACACACCGACATCAGTGCACGCTCGAGCCTCTGGCACGCCGACAGAACAGACATCAGAGGGCAGGACGTTGTAGACACAGTAAACGAATGTAACCTTTCCGTGTTGAATAGAGAAGAACAACCACCGACCCTTCTGTGGATCTGCAGGTGAAACCAGTAGCATTGACATTACTCTCGCAAATGAAAAATTAGTCACACACGTTCTGAACTGGCATGCCCTAGACAAAGACACACATAGTGACCACAACGTAACAGCCCCGCACACACACACACGCACACACACACCAACCACTACTGGGACCATGATACATACAACACAGCACCCAGGTTACTGCTACACAAAGCAAACTGACAAAGTCTGAGAGAGGAGATCAGTAACTCATGCCTCTATACCAAGCACGGTAGAATTGATTTCAGAGTTTGCACACTGACATATATATATTGCAAAAAGCCCAACTGGCTGCGGTACCAGTAGCAAACGAAGGAAGCAAACAGGGAATGCCATGGTCTACAACGTTGACGAGACTCCGGAAAGACCGAAGGGACAAAAGACGACACTATCAAAGATCAAAAACGGCACGAGAACGGGAAATTAGTCTCCAATCTATCGCGTTGCTAAAGTCAAGTATGAAACCGAACTTAAGAAGACAACGCAGGATAACTTTATGCGGCCTCATTTGGAACATAATATGTGGGGAGAACCGTACAGACTGTAGATTGACTTGCTCCAACCAGAGTGCAGATTTTAGCCCTATCTTATAAATGTTGTCGGCAATATACTTCCTCGGGGTCCATGGGCGTGTAAATAAAATTTTAATCCTCTTATTCGTACGTCTGCACGGTGTTCAATATTTTCCAATTGTTTTCCTGGATTTTAGACTTTTGACACCTTTCGCATAGTGCTGTTTTCCTGTGTCAGGATACTTTCCTTGTCGTCTTTTATGTGGAACGTGAAAATCCCGGTTTAATACCTCTGTATAGGTTTTCTGGTTTGACAACTGTCTAGTAGTGCCGCATTTTTGTGTGTGTGGATATAATCCTGTTACCGATGTCCTGTGTTCTTCCACTACTCTTCTTGAGTTCCTATAGTGGAATTCGAGTGCAATTGTTTTCTCCCCCAGTAGGTGATCGAAGTACCGACTCCCTTGTCCTTCTCATACATAGTGCAAGAATTTTCTTTTTTCTTTTTGTGAGCACAAGAACTGCCTTTTTCTTATGGAAACTTGTAGCCCGGTTATTTCCCTGCATTCTTTCAGAATTTTTGTTTGATTGCAGTGGTTTCATCATTTTTCTTTCATACGGCCATGTTGTTTGCAGAGACTAGAAACACATTTTCGAAATTATCTGTTCTGGTCAGTTACCAATAATTTCGAATCTCCAATACTTTGTCCATTTTTATATGTAAGCTGAGTAGCAATGCCTGCTTAGACGTAGGAAAACACTAAAGGCATGCTGTTGACAGATGAACTAAATTCATCAATAAATAAATAGTAAAACCGCACAAATGTGTGTAGTTACATTTGAAAATCAACACTCACTAATTCGCTGCTAGTGCACGGCGAGTGATTTCTACGTATGCGTGCAGTACTGAATTCCCCAAGGCCTGCATTCAGCCATCCCTCAGTTTATAGGCATATGTGCCGCTACCTAGGGGAGTACGACGCAAATCAGAGTAATCTGGTATTACTGCCAACGCACGAACTTCTAACACACTGTTCTCACAACAGGGTAGAAGGATTTGTGTTTTTAAGGCCCGCCGACATTGAGGTAATTTGAGGCGGAACTAAGGCTCTGATTGGATGACAAGAATAAGGAAATATCTCGTCTTGAAAGATTCAGAGAAATGACGGGAAACCTAAATCTGGATGACTACCAGGAGATTCTAACCCCACTTCTCTAGAGTATGACTCCAGTGGAGTAATCACTACCCCAGCCCACTGTGAGCGAAGGCATTGAGGATGATGCGATGGAGAAAGTTACGCCTAGCAGTAGCTACTTTGTTACCCCCAAGGAAGTGTGTTAGAAGACAGAAAAACTTAAACTTTAACTTTAACATTAGACTCATTCGAGATCGTTTCAGCAGAACATGGAGGGATAGGAGGATGTATGAAGATTGAAGATACTGAGCACTGGAAGGGGGGGGGGGGGGAGTGTAGTAATGGGGGATTGTGGTGATAGTAGTAATGAGAGAGCTGAAAGACGAATTACTATAACCAATGGTTTACAGTTGGTAATTGTGGACACATTTTTCAAAAATTACAAGAGGAGGATGCATATATGGAAGAAGGGAGGGGAGACAGGAAGATTCTAGCTGTTTACATCATGGTCAAACAGACATTTCGAAACTAGATACTGGATTGTAAAGGAGTACCAAAGAGCTGTTTATGCTCTCGAATCAGAATTTAGTGATTATGAAGAGTTGAGTTAAGTTTAAGAGGCTCATCCGGAGGAAAGAAGTAGGATGCTTGTCGTAGCGGCCCATTATCAGTTAGAGGGCCCGCACAACAGACAAGCAAAGTGGGCTGCCGACCTCTCTTCACGATCTCAGATCGGAACATCGCCATTGGATGACAACAACAGACTTTCCGCATAAACAGGGAAGTACTTGGTGAAAATCCGTGTAACATAGATCTACCTATTGGAACTAATGTGACTAGATGTAGCACCCCGCCAAATTGGCGTTATAAGCACGCCAGCAGAGTCAGACCGGCAGTGTGTACCTACAGCTAGGACAACTCTAGCCAATACCTACGCCGGCTCTGGCATAGTGGACACTCACACTCGTCGTGTCTTCAGTAGGAAGATGTATCTTTGTAATTGTGTACAGTAGTATTTATGTTATTATTTTCTTTTCATTGTCTTGTACTCTTATCTGGTTTTGCCACCACAGAAATTGTTGTGCTTGTTGTTGTTATTGCATTTGGATATTAGTGCCGACTGCAGGACTCTACAATGCTAAAGAACTGATGGATGATGAGATGCTTTTGGAATTCTCCATGGCGTAGGTACTACAGTGAAGAACAGCAGAGCATGAACTTTGGTTGAGGAGGAATAGGCATCTAAGAAAACGGCAAACTCAGAATTTGGAGACACAAGTTTGGATAAAAGTTTTGTACCTACGAAGATATGTTTCATAGCAGAATAAATATTTCTATTTATCGATGGAAGAGCGAAGTTTTCTGTTTATCGATGGAAGAAGGAAGCTCTAATTTGTTCAAAAAGACGAAAAAACAGTAATGTACAGGATAAAGAATCTAGGATTACAATAAATAGGAAGTGGAGGGAAACCAAGATGAAATCACTGAAAGAAAAATGTGAAGAAACTGAAAAATAAAGGATCGTCGTAAGGAATGATATAGCTTACGGATAAGTCAAAACAAACTTTAGTGAAATTAAGTATTAACATTAAGAGTAGGCAGGGAATTACACTGCTGATCACAGAGGAGAGAGCGGATAGGTAAAAGGCATACGTTTAAGGGGCTCCGGAAAGGCTCAAAATCATGAAAAGTTCAATTTTTACTTTTTTGCGTTTTCTGAATCTGCAGACTATTACCTTTTAATAGATATATAATTTATTCAATTCCGAAGACTACAACTATTTTTAAATTTTTTTTGAAATATGTTCTACATGGATGTGACCCACTGTGGCGCTTTAAACTGCTGTCAAATGGTGTTATTACTAACGTCCGTGTTCATCAGGAACATTTTAATGATGTGAGATAAAGTATGTGTTGTGGCTAACCTGTGATGGTTCAATATATATCGCTGGTGTGATTGTCGATTGTTTCATGTTTATTTACTCTGTCGTTATCTCGAAAATATTCGTAATTAATTCTGTTTCTTGAGTCTCTGTTTTGTTGAAGTATAATAATGAGTAAAAGTAAAGTTATTAGAAATCCTCTGAAGGCTTTTAAGAAAAGGAGAAATGTTGGAAAGCCAAAGGTATGTGTTATTACTGTAAACAATAAAGACGATAACCAAGTGAGTGAACCTAACCTCTCAAGTACACCTGCCCATAGCAGTCAAAGTGGGAAAGAAAATACTTCACAGAAGAAGCTTGGTTCAATGAGTGAAAACTACGAATGTTTTATGGGCGAATCGGATGTGAATGAAATATTTGATACGTCGGTTCTCAAAGGAATTTTTTCAAACTGTGTAAGATGTATTCACTGTAGTGAAGTTGGTGTGGAACTCTCCATAATAAAGCACGAAGGACTTGCTAGTGAAATACAACTGAAATGTGATAAGTGTTCATACATGACCACCTTTTGAAACAGTGTTGCAGTAACTGCAAATGAAGAAAATGGTAGCAAAATCTACGAACACAACAACGAGCGATGCTTGCTTTACACAAGGAACGCCTTCGGGCTGCAGACAGGGCTGTAAAGAGTCTAGAAATACAAGCAAGAGTAAACAGTAGGAGGAACAAGAGGAAGCTGGAGGAGGAGTTTGCAGAGGATGAAGATAATCCATCCTATGGACCTGGAATGCACTAAAAAGTTAATCCAATCTTTGTCGCTCGATTCCCAAAACTTTTATTTTCTCATACTAATTACACATTTTCTAAGGATCTTCCAAACATATTTGTTTCAAACTTTCAGTAAATGTTACACAGTACCTTCTGCATAATTTAACACAGCCTTTTTTCCAAAAAACTGTATATTTTTGAATATATAAATAAAAAATTGCAAAAAAATGTTGTGAATTTTCAGTACAATTGAAAAAAAATCATCTTTAATAACTGAACTAAAATTTTGTAAAATCCCTGTGTTAAGTTGTAGCCCATATTCCAATAAATAATCTGTAAAAAGTTCAACTTCCTACCTCAAATACTTTGTGAGGAAAAATGTAATTTATAAGCGTTATTTTAACATTGCAAGTATAGGGCGTTCCAGAGCCCCTTAAAGGGCCCAATAGGGAGAGCACTTGCCGAGTGGAGTAATAATAGAACAAATTCGTGACAGACCTTTGTATGACCTACCGTCAAATAAGGCAGAAGAGGTTGGCGACATTTCTTCAGAATTTGGAAAACCATTGGCGGAAGTAGCAGTATGTTCAAGTTGCTGTGTAGAGTCTATGAAAATGGAGACATACGGCGGCGGCGGCGGAAACAGTACGAAAGGGGCGCTGTTTTGGAATTAACCTTCGCTACCGGTTGCACAACGTTCGGTGCTATTAGCGTCATAGCGTCCTCATGTATAGCGTCCTCAGTATTACTGCAGAGTTTATCCACCTCTTCACATTTATACTGCAAATGCAGAGCATGTGCTTTATCCCATCAAGACAGGACACAAACGCTGTAATTTTCCACCCATCTCGCGTCGGTGATCGAAAAAGAGATACTGAAGAGGCAAAGAAACTGGTACACCTGCCTAATACGATGGTTGTCCAGAAAGTAAGTTCCGATCGGTCACGAAACCGTAGTGAAAACCAGAAACGTTTTATTTGCAACAGTTAGGTACACCTTCCACCTACTTCTCTACATAGTCGCTGCTCCAACTTCGAGTGTTGCCGTAGTGTTGCATCAATTTTCCAATATCCTCGTCATAGAAAGCAGCCGCCTTTGGTTTCGGCCACTTATCTGCACTGGTCTGCAGCTCTTTGTCTATGGAAAAATTTTGTCTCCAGCCAGCGGTTCTTCTAAGCAGACATGAGACTCAGGGGAAACCAATTACGGACTGTACTGCGGGTGATCAAACCTCATCGGAAAGGCTGCAGGAGCCTCTTCATTGCCTCTGCAGTGTGCGACCGAGAATTGGCATGAAGACGGAATTGCTCGAAAGATGTGGTATGCGGGCTGCATGTCGCAGGTGAAATCTCTAATCAGGTCCTCGTACTTGACGGGAGATGCTATTCCCTACGCATCTTTACGTACTCATTGTTCACAGGAAACTAAAACGAGCGAAGCGACACGATCGACGAGCGTACTAGAGACACTGCCCAACACATCTGTGCAAAGCTTTACCGGATTTTTCCAGTGGTTTCCATTTCGTGGCCGATCTCATCTTACTTTCTGGATAACCCTCTTTCCGTATAGGGCCCCCACGAGCACGCAGCAGTGCCACAGCACGACGTGGCGTGGACTCGACTAATATCTGAAGTACTGCTAGAGGGAATTTCCACCATCAACCTTGCAGGGCTGTCCATAAATCCGTAAGACTACGGGGGGCTAGAGAACGCTTCTGAACAGTACGTTGTAAGGAATCCCAGATGTGCTCAATAATGTTCACGTCTGGGGAGTTTGGTGGCCAACGGAAGTATTTAAACTCAGAGGAGTGTTCCTGGAGCCACTCTGTAGCAACTATGGACGTGTGGGGTGTCGCATTGTCCTCTTGGAATATCCCAAGTCCCTCGGAAGTACAATGGACATTAGTGGATGCAAGTGATCAGACAGGATGCTTAAGTACGTGTCAGCTGTCCGGGTATCTAGACATATCAGGGGTCTACAATTGCACACACACATACACCACCATTACAGAACCTCCGCCAGATTTAACAGTCCCCTGCTGCCATTCATGAGGCTGTCTCCATACGTGTACACCTCTGCTGCATAAAATTTTAAACGACATTCGTCCGACAAGGCAACGTGTTTCCAGTCATGTCGGTGTTCACGGGTCCAGGCGAGGTGTGAATCTGTGTGTCATACAGTCATCAAGGGTACACGAGTGGACCTTCTGCTCCGAAAGCCCATATAGATGATGTTTCGGTGAATGTTCCGCACGCTGACGCTTGTTGATGGCCCAACATTGAAATCTGCACCAATATACGGAAAGGCTCCAGTTCTCTCACGTTAAACGATTCTCTTCGGTCATCGTAGGTCCTGTTCTTGCAGGATCTCTTTCCTGACGCAGCAATGTCGGACATTTGATGTTCTAGCAGTTTTCTGATATGCGCGGTATACTCGTGAAATTGTCGTATGGGAAAATTTCCACTTCATCACAACCTCTTAGATGTTTTGTCCCATCGTTCGTGCGCTGACTATAACACCACGTTCAAACTCACTCAAATCTTGATAACCTGCCATTAATCTTAGCTAAAGTCTATGCGAAAATGAACAAAAACCGGCCCAGTCCTTCCTTTGGTTATTTCGTCGCGTGGCACCCGATTGGATACCCGTCAGCATCTATCACAGTGAACTATTCGTTATTACTTTTGCATAACTTTCCCTTAAAACACAATCCCTCAGTAATATTTTTTGCGAAGAATGTTAGTTCTGCATTAGGAACTGAAGATGAATAGCCTTCCAGTCCATCTTAGTTTAGCCTTTTAAGTCCAGTGCGATTTAAAATTCTCTATTTCGCAGATTACATTTCCAGGAGGAGCGAGTACTCGTCGGAGAATCCTGAGCTGCCAAATGAGCTTCCCCGAAAGAGCTCTATCCCGTTCGGAGCAAAAGGGATTTAATCCCGCGGGAGACGTGGGGTACACAGTATCGGCTCGCACGAGCGAGAGCGAAACGTTTTAGAGAGACGTTTCGTTTTAAACTTCATAACGGTACATTTCTCCCCGCGATGCTCTTCGAGGGAAATGAAATGTTATGCAAAGCGAGGGACGGCCCGGGCAGCACCTTCTCCGCAGGGCGGCAACTAATTTAGCGGCGGAAATTTCGATGCAAAGTCACGCAGGGCTTCTCCTTCATTTGTATTCGCGTTTCCGCGCGTATTTGGATAGCAGCGCGGGTACTGCGGCCGCCCGCCGGAGTGCTTTCACGCCGTGGCGATGCTGCTGCGGTCGTGTGTCTCTACTGGCGACGTAGGTAGCAGGCAGGGCGAGTCACACGTGAAGTCCGAAGGCCTGCTCGGTTGTACCGAACGCGTGTGCAGGCAGTAGTAGAAATGTGGCTCACGGTCTTTTAACCACTGTAATATATCTCAGGGATGACTCCTGATCTCGAAGGAACCAAACCACGCCCATAAATTATAAGGGTTGTATGGGAAAAGAACCGCACAACATTATGTGCTGAATATGCCAACAACAATGTTTTCTACATCTACATGCACACGATGTTTGATCAAAAAGTAACAGGAACTTCTAAATTCGCCGGCTTCGGACTTAAATTTTTGAATTCTTTTATGTTAATGGCACATGTTTCTGATGTAAGTTTGCATTTTCAGCTGTTTTGGATATTTAGTTTATTGTTCCCGGTCGAAAATGTTATACGAGTTTTCGAGTGCTCGGCGAAGTTTAACTTTAGAGAAAGATGAATCAAAGATTTTGCATTAAATTTTGCTTAAAAATGGAATAAAGTGCAGGAAGCAATCTTGACAGTAGTTTTTTATGAATGTACTATGAATAAGGCAAGAATTTATTGGTGGTATAAACATTTCAAAGAAACTCGATTAGATTGGACACACTAGCACCTCACTTACAGACGACAGTCTGGAAATAATGAGGAAATTCGTTACGGAAAAAAGCCGATACACCTTCAGAGAAGTTGCTAATGATGTCTACGTATCCTCTGGCATGCAAATTTTTCGGATTTTGTGGGTATGAAACGTGTAGCAGCAAAGTTTGTTCCAAAATTGTCGAATGTGGACCAAACACGACGTCACATAGACATCGCCCAGCATTAGCTGAATGAAGTCGATAACGATCCAGAACTTCTAAAGAAGCTTGCAACAAGTGACAAGCTTTGGGTATACGGGTATGATGTCGAAACCACGGCTCAATCGTCGCAATGTAAACTGGCTGAAGAGACAAAAATGGCAAATTCCGTGACGTATGAAGGTTCTTGTCGTTCTTTTTTCGATTACAATCAGATATCGCATTATGAGTTCCTGCCTTATGGTCGTACGGTCAATAAGTAATACTACCTGGTATTTACACGCCGTTTGCGTGAAGCACTTCGATGAAAATGACCAGAACTGTGGTCAGGCCACAAGCAGAAATTGCATCACGATAATGCTACCGCTTACATTTCAGTGTTTGTTCGCTGTTTTTTTGGCAAAAAACCAAACCATTATGTTGCCTCAGCCACCTTGTTCGTCGAAAATGAGCCTCTGCGAATTATTTCTATTCTCGGGGTTGAAGATAGCCAAGAAATAACGTCGTTTTGTCACAGTTGCCGAGAAAAAAGAGGAGGATTTGAACACCGCAATGAATAGTGAGCTCCAGTAGTGATTCCAAGATTAGAAAAAGCGCAGGCACAAGTGTGTTACGTAAGGGCCATTAGTTTGCAGGGTACAAAGTTTATGTTGATGAATAAATAGATTTTTTAAGAAAAATGGGAGTTCCCGTTACTTTTTGATCACGTCTGATACGTCGCTTACAACCATATTGTGAATGGTAGTGGGTACCGTGTACCATAACCATTCTTTCTCTTCCCTATTCCACTCGTAAACTGTACCAAAGGAAAAATTTTTGTCTGTACCCTTCGGCGCGAGGCCTGATGTCTCTTACGTTTTCTTCGTGCTACTTACGTTAGACATATGTTGCTGGCTGTAAGATCACCATTTGGTCTACCGCAAATTCAGGTTCACTAAACAGTTTCAACAGTGACGGTAAATCGGTCTAAGTCCTCTTGCAAAGTCGACAATGGCCGGCAATTCGATCCCTTGTTAGGATCTTCTTCGCGATTCGAAGGGTATCCCTGACTGTTCTGCCATCCAGAGACACCTGCGGACTGCTGAAGAAAATCTAAACAACCGGATCAAAACGTCGACCTGTAATCCCTGACACAGTACTCGTTAAAGCCTGTGCTATGGTAAGTGAGCGGGATTCACCTTATGAGAAAGGATTTTCGCATAGATATCGACCGCGTGTACCTGAATGGTGGCAAATCAGACTTACATCCACTCTGTAATAACAATGATCCGTCCAGTAAGTTCGAAATGCAATCACACGTCAGGATGGATCAAAAGCAAACTAGAAGATGCTACCAACGTGACAATAATACGGTCGCCAGCCTAATTAGGCACTAACTGAGTTTCTTCCCTGTACAAGTTGGTATATATTCATGCAAAACAAAAAGTTGTAACACTGCATAATATAGTAGAATTTTAGAACCAGAAAATCTATTGAACTGGTAGTTTCACGTTCTCTACTGATATGGAAAATCATGAACACACAACACTACACTATAATGTTTACTACAAAACTTTATACTGTCTATTAATCTGATTACAATCGGGCATAGGTTACCCTAGAAATTGTACTTTCATGCCACACACAAAACGTTAATTTTGATAAAGATAAAACACTGATAAATTTTGACTTTTATATTGACTTTAACTCTTTCCTGGTCAAGCCAATGTAGAACATTTCAGAATTCAAATGAATGAGGGGGACACCCTGAAACTGTTATGATCGCTGTATTTAAAAAAATGATTACTGAATTTATTATTCATTCAAGATTTCCAGTATGTAAGTTACTACTATTTTCATCTTATTTACTGCTCATTTAAATTCCATAAAATCTGTCTCGAAATAATAAACTTCATTACTATGCCAATACTAAAGTTATCTTTCGACTTCGTTAGACGTTCGCTATTCATTTACTGGTTCATTAACAAAACATTTCATTAAACACCATTCTAATATAGCTAGTTCTGCAAATAATTATTATTAACACAGTTTTTAATTTTCATTTCGGGACACTCGGATTGCACAACGTTTGGAAAGGACCCTGTCTAGGTTAGTTGTGAGGATAATTAAATGAGGGAAAAGTTCTGGTAAAATTTAGGTTATTATTGCACCAAACAAACACAGTTCACTCTCTGATCCATACGAATACAGTACTAAAAGTTTCAACCGGCTAGTATCGATGCGGCGTTTAGCGGGCGGCAAGATGGCGAGGCACAGAGCAAACATACAACCACAGCTATGGCTGCAGTTAGACTGGGATGAGGTGTACAAGGAACCTGATGCTAATTTAAAATATAACTTATTTCATGATACACTTGTACGAGAATTTGAAAGCTGTTTCTCGAAGAAAGTAGTTAAATCTAATTATAAGAAACTATGCAAAAAACCTTGGCTTACTAAAGGAATAAAAATATATTGTAACCACAAACGGGAACTGTATCTAACAACAAGAAAGAGTAACGACCCAGAAACAGCCAAATATTATAAAAGCTGCTGTGCTACATTAAGAAAGGTTATTAAAAAGTCCAGAAGCATGTGCATCATGTCTGAGATTAATACCTCTGATAACAAAATCAAAACAATTTGGAATATTATTGCAAGGGAGACAGGACAACAAAGAGTACAGGATGATGGCATAACCATCAAAGTGAATGGAAACTTGATAAACAACAAACCGGAAGTCGAAAACATATTGAATAATCATTTTTTAAATGTTGTAGAGAAAATAGGATCTAAATGTTCATCAGAAGAAGCAAGGCAGTTAATGGAAGAAGCCTTACCCACATCATTTGATACAATTGAAATTCTACCCACCTCTTCATCTGAAATTAGGAAGTTAATAAACTCTCTCAAGAATAAAAGCTCATATGGGATTGATGGCATTTCCAGCAGAATAATAAAAGCTTGTTCCCAATAAATAAGTGGGATTCTTAGCCACATACGTAACAGCACTCTGAAGCAGGGTATTTTCCCAGATAGACTGAAGTATGCCATTGTTACACCACTGCATAAAAAAGGGGATACGTCTGATGTCAAAAACTACCGCCCAATCTCTCTTCTGACTGCCTTATCCAAAATTCTTGAAAAAGTAAGGGATTGCAGAGTAGCTTCACACCTTTGTAAAAATAAAGTTTTAACAAAATGTCAGTTTGGTTTCCAGAAGGGTTTTTCAATGGAAAATGCTATATATACTTTCACTAATGAAATATTAAATGCTCTGAGTAACCGGAAGTAAACCGTTGGGATTTTTTGTGATCTATAGAAGGCTTTTGATTGTGTAATCATGGAATACTTCTGGATAAGCTCAAGTACTGTTGTATGAATGGGACAGTGCTCAAATGGGTTAAATCATACCTAACTGGAAGAGTGCAGAAAGTTGAAATAAATAGTTCACATAATACGCAAAAAAACTGGTGATTTCTCAAACTGGGGAACAATCAAGAATGGGGTGCCGCAAGATTCGGTCTTGGGTCCTCTGGTGTTCTTAATATATATTTATGACTTGCATTCCATATTCACAAAGATGCAAAGCTGGTACTTTTTGCCGATGATACAAGTATAGCTATCACACCCGACAGACAAGAAATAACTGGTGAAATTGTTAAACGATGTTTTCCAGAATATCATTAAGTGGTTCTCTGCAAATGAATTCTCATTAAACTTTGACAAAACACGGTATATACAGTTCCACACAGTAAATGGAATGACCCCATGAATAAATATAGACTTCGATCAGAAATCGGTAGCTAAGGTAGAATATTCAAAATTTCTAGGTGTATGCATTGATGAGGGATTGAATTGGAAAAAACGCACTGAGGATCTGCTGAAACGTTTGAGTTCAGCTACTTATGCTATTAGGGTCATTGCAAATTTTGGCGATATACATCTGAGTAAATTAGCTTACCACGCCTATTTTCATTCTCTGCTTTTGTATGGCATCATATTCTGGGCTGACTCATCATTAAGTAAAAGAGTGTTCATTGCACAAACGCGTGTAATCAGAATAATTGCTGGAGCTCATCCAGGATCATCCTGCAGACACTTATTTAAAGAGCTAGAAATCTTCACTGTAGCCTCAGAGTATATTTATTCACTTATGAAATTTGTTATTAACAATCCGAACGAGTTCAAAACTAATAGCAGTGTACATAGCTAGAACACCAGGAGAATGGATGACCTTCACTACTCAAGGTTAAATCAAACTTTGGCTCAGAAGGGGGTAAATTATGCTGCCACCAAAGTCTTTGGTCACTTACCTAATAGCATCAAAAGTCTGACAGATAGCCATATAGCATTTAAAAGGAAATTAAAAGAATTTCTTAATGGCAACTCCTTCTATTCATTAGATGAATTTTTGGATATAGTAAGCGGGTAATTTCCCAACCTCCACAAAAAATTAAAAAAAATTATTGAGTGTCATGTAATATTTTGTCTAATGTAATATCTTGTATAGACACCTTTTATTAACCTGAAACGTTCCACATCATTACGAAGTGTCGTATTCATGATCTATGGAACAAGTACTAATCTGATCTACGTATCGGCACTTTAATTCTTCTTAGCGTCGCAGTACTTTTCCATTTAGTGCCTATGGAATTTTGCCATGGTGTGTGGGCTTTGGAACGGCATACCCGAGGCTCAGTGAAGCTATGTCTTCCAGGAGAGCTTCCTCGCTCCAGAAGGTGTTGCTCAAACCAGTGACAAACTCCAACTACTACTGTGCCCGTCGTGCCGTGCAGTGCCCGCGCGCATTTTCCCGCGTTCGCCTGCCATCCACCTTTTACCGCTCCCCGACAGACCGGGTATTCACCCGAGATTTTGCATTCTACATATTCTAACAGATTGCCTACGTATGGACCAGACGCACAGTTACAATTTTGAACATATTACAACAGTTTCAACATTTGTTACATTTCAATTCTATTACAAAATTACTTGACTTTTGACATAAACGTTAACATTCACGTTGAAACTTACAGTTTTCTTAACATGATGGCATGAAACAAAAAGAAATGAAATCAGAACATCAATTACGCAAGTTTATCGTAAAATCAGATGAAAAGAATTACTTATATGTACAATAGTACAGCATCGTTGTTGTTACAGACCGTTGAAGAAGTCTGAGGAAGAGTATGAACGGCTTCACGATTCAGAAACATCAGTGTGTGGCCTGTGCACCTCATCGTTCATTGTCTATTGTTATGCTTACGTTACATGGGCTTCAAACAATGGAACTGGTGGCACTTACGTCTTGAGCGCGCATTAATGTACAAAGGCAATGTATTTTCCTAGAAGCGTTCCTAACGAACTATATTTTCTTTTAGCGTCCCTTATTACTCATTTCACGCGACCACCACTTCTCATGTCGCTTCTTACAGTTACTATTATACACTTATACGATGTGATGCACTCACGTCGGCCATCACTAATCTTGTAATTTTGTACTATGTAGATATTTTAAAACCAATAGCTTGCAACGGCCTCTTTGGCGAACAAAAACTACAAAATTACAGATCAATTTATTTAACAACCATTTGCTGCAGAATTATTCAGCGATCTTGATTCGAAAATTACAGATTTCGTTGAGGGAGAAAAGCTTTTGTTCCCGGATCATCAAGGATTCAAAGAGGAACGTTAGTTCGAGACTGGTTGTCCTTCCCTCGATCGATACACTGTGAACCGAGGACGAAGGTAAAACGTAACTATCCCAGTTCATCAAACCGTTTGAAACGTAACCAGGTCCAGAAGCCCATCTCCAGGATTCAAATCTAGCGTAATTTCTCACACCAGCTCCATTCACGAAATCTAACGCAGCAATCCCATCAGTTCAGGTTTAGCATAGTACAGCAGATCGTGCCATGTTATACGTTTTTAGAGATGACAACTTCGCTGCTGAAAGTCTTGGGTCACTACAAGACGTACACAAATTAATCTGTTGACAACACTTGTTTATTTTCACACATATATACAACAGCTGACTGTCCCAACTTCACAGGATCCGGCACACTCCAGTTAGTGCTCCCTCTGCAGTACTCAAAGGCTTTGGTCAAGGTGCATTTACACATCTTTTTACAATTACGTTCTTTGACATTATTATGTTATTTCATGTTTGATGTTACAATTGTAGTAAGTTAATCCAGCAAAAACTGACTTTACAGAGTTTTAGTAGAAATTAAAACGAGTACAATTATATTGCATATTTCTGAAATTCAAGTGCTATTTTGGAATATACATACAGATAGCAATTAATTTCTTATTACTCAGCCCAGAACATTCTCGACTACCTTCACGTAATTTAATTAATTACGCAACTTTATGAAACAATTTTGAGATGGTAATATTTCTACAATATCAAAATCACAATTCAAGCGTTCTAAATGACATTTTACAACATTTGAAAGCTAAAATGCGGAATAATTACGTACATCACAATATCTTTAAACCGTGTTACAAAAAATTAATGAATCGTTCTTCCAACGTTAATTATGATACAAACTGTCTTTCTGAATCAGGTCATGTCTCCAGTTTAAATGAATATTCTCTAGTTTTCGTAATATGTGGACATTGGACTGAATTTCTCCATAGACAGTTCCAGAAACATTAATTAGGAGCTTAATTACAGATTTTTAGTTGGTGATTTCCGTAAATTGGTGATTTCCGTAAGAATATGTTGTTCTGACTTGCAAAGATACTTAAATGTTAAGCATTTCCAAAATTCATGTTTTACACAGTTAATTTGTGTTATGGTAATTTCACTAGTAATTATAATTACTAAAATAAATGACGAACGTTACTAACATTTATACACTTTTAACACTGATTACGGCAATGGCCTTGCCGCAGTGGCTGCACCGGTTCCCGTGAGATCACTGAAGCAAAGCCCTGTCGGGCGTGGTCGGCACTTGCATAGGTGACCATCCAGGCCTTCGTGCGCTGTTGCCATTTTTCGGGGTGCACTCAGCCTCGTGATGCCAATTGAGGAGCTGCTCGAACGAATAGTAGCGGCTTCGGTCAAGAATACCATCATAAGGACCGGGAGAGCGATGTGTTAACCTCACGACCCTCCTCGGAACCTGCTGTATCGGATATTCCACGTGACCCAATACAGCCTGTTTCGCAACAAACGGCATCCCTTAAATTCAATACTCTTAATTTCCGGAAAGACTTTGACATAGAATCAGGCTGCAGGGTGTTAACTTAAGTCCGAAAGTACGGAATAGGCACTACGATATGCGAGTGGCTAGAAAACACGTTTTGGTATTGAAAGCCAGTATATTGCCCTTCTTCCCCCCATGAACCGTGGACCTTGCCGTTGGTGGGGAGGCTTGCGGGCCTCAACGATAGAGATAGCCGTACCATTGGTGCAACGATAACGGACGGGTATCTGTTGAGAGGCCAGACAAACGTGTGGTTCCTGAAGAGGGGCAGCAGCCTTTTCAGTAGTTGCAGGGGCAACAGTCTGGATGATTGACTGATCTGGCCCTGTAACACTAACCAAAACGGCTTTGCTGTTTTGGTACTACGAACGACTGAAAGCAAAGGGAAACTACAGCCGTAATTTTTCCCGAGGGCATGCAGCTTTACTGTATGATTAAATGAAGATGGCGTCCTCTTGGGTAAAATTTTCCGGACGTAAAATAGTCCCCCATTCGGATCTCCGGGCGGGGACTACTCAAGAGGACGTCGTTATCAGGAGAGAGAAAACTGGCGTTCTACGGATCGGAGCGTGGAATGTCAGATCCCTTAATCGGGCAGGTAGGTTAGATAATTTAAAAAGGGAAATGTATAGGATAAGTTAGATATAGTGGGAATTAGTGAAGTTCGGTGGAAGGAGGAACAAGACTTTTGGTCAGGTGACTACAGGGTTATAAACACCAAATCAAATAGGGGTAATGCAGGAGTAGGTTTAATAATGAATAGGAAATTAGGAATGCGGGTAAGCTACTACAAACAGCATAGTGAAAGCATTATTGTGGCCAAGATAAATACGAAGCCCACGCCTACCACAGTAGTACAAGTTTATGTGCCCACTAGCTCTGCAGATGATGAAGAAGTTAATGAAATGTATGATGAGATAAAAGAAATTATTCAGGTAGTGAAGGGAGATGAAAATTTAATAGTCATGGGTGACTGGAATTCGAGAGTAGGAAAAGGGAGAGAAGGAAATGTAGTAGGTGAACGAGGAAGCCGCCTGGTAGAATTTTGCGCAGAGCATAACTTAATCATAGCTAACACTTGGTTCAAGAATCATGAAAGAAGGTTGTATGCATGGAAGAAGCCTGGAGATACTAGAAGGTTTCAGATAGATTATATAATAGTAAGACAGAGATTTAGGAACCAGATTTTAAATTGTAAGTCATTTCCAGGGGCAGATGTGGACTCTGACAACAATCTATTGGTTATGAACTGCAGATTAAAACTGAAGAAACTGCAAGAAGGTGGGAATTTAAGGAGATGGGACCTGGATAAACTGAAAGAACCAGAGGTTGTACAGAGTTTCAAGGAGCGCATAAGGGAACAATAGACAGGAATGGGGGAAAGAAATACAGTAGAAGATGAATGGGTAGCTTTGAGGAATGAAATAGTGAAGGCAGCAGAGCATCAAGTAGGTAAAAAGACGAGGACTAGTAGAAATGTTTCGGTAACAGAAGAGATACTGAATTTAATTGATCAAAGGAGCAAATATAAAAATGCAGCAAGTGAAGCAGGCAAAAAAAAAAAAATTAGATCGACAGCAAGTGAAAATGATTAAGCAGGGATGGCTAGAGGACAAATGTAAGGATGTAGAGGCTTATCTCATGAGGGGTAAGATAGATACTGCCTACAGGAAAGTTAAAGAGACCTTTGGAGAAAAGAGAAACACTTTCATGAATATCAAGAGCTCAGATGGAAACCCAGTTCTAAGCAAAGAATGGAAAGCAGAAAGGTGGAAGGAGTATATAGAGGGTCTATACATGGGCGATGTTCTTGAGGACAATATTATGGAAATGGGAGAGGGTGTAGATGAAGATAAAATGGGAGGTATGATACTGCGTGAAGAGTTTGACAGAGCACTGGAAGACCTAAGTCGAAACAAGGACCACAGAGTAGACAACATTCCATTAGAACTACTGACAGCCTTGGGAGAGCCAGTCCTGTTAAAACTCTACCATCTGGTGAGCAAGATTCCCTCAGACTTCAAGAAGAATATAATAATTCCAATCCTAAAGAAAGCAGGTGTTGACAGGTGTAAAAATTACCGAACTATCAGTTTAATAAGTAACAGCTGCAAAATACTAACGCGAATTCTTTACAGACGAATGGAAAAACTGGTAGAAGCCGACGTCGGGAAAGATCAGTTCGGATTCCGTAGAAATGTTGGAACACGTGAGGCAATATTGACCCTACGACTTCTTTTAGAAGAAAGATAAAGGAAAGGCAAACTTATGTTTTTAACATTTGGCTGGCTCTGAGCACTATGGGACTTAACTTCTGTGGTCATCAGTCCCCTAGAACTTAGAACTACTTAAAGCTAACTAACCTAAGGACATCCCACACATCCATGCCCGAGGCAGGATTCGAACCTGCGACCGTAGCAGTCGCGCGGTTCCGGACTGAGCGCCTTAACCGCGAGACCACCGCGGCCGGCTTTTAACATTTGTAGACTTAGAGAAAGCATTTGACAATGTTGACTGGAATACTCTCTTTCAAATTCTGAAGGTGGCAGGGGTAAAATACAGGGAGCGAAAGGCTATTTCCAATTTGTACAGAAAGCAGGTTGCAGTTATAAGAGGGACATGAAACGGAAGCAGTGGTTGGGAAGGGAGTGAGACAGGGTTGTAGCCTCTCCCCGATGCTATCAATCTGTATATTGAGCAAGCAATAAAGGAAGCGAAAGAAAAGTTCGGAGTAGGTATTAAAATTCATGGAGAAGAAATACGAGGGCAGTTCAATAAGTAATGCAACACATTTTTTTTCTGAAAGAGGGGTTGTTTTATTCAGCATTGAAATACACCAGGTTATTCCCCAGTCTTTTAGCTACACAACACTATTTTTCAACGTAATCTCCATTCAATGCTACGGCCTTACGCCACCTTCAAATGAGGGCCTGTATGCCTGCACGGTACCATTCCACTGGTCGTTGTCGGAGCCAACGTCGTACTGCATCAATAACTTCTTGATCATCCACGTAGTGCCTCCCACGGATTGCGTCCTTCATTGGGCCAAACATACGGAAATCCGACGGTGCGAGATCGGGGCTGTAGGGTGCATGAGGAAGAACAGTCCACTGAAGTTTTGTGAGCTCCTCTCGGGTGCGAAGACTTGTGTGAGGCCTTGCGTTGTCATGAAGAAGGAGAAGTTCGTTCAGATTTTTGTGCCTACGAACACGCTGAAGTCGTTTCTTCAATTTCTGAAGAGTAGCATAATACACTTCAGAGTTGATCGTTTGACCATGGGGAAGGACATCGAACAGAATAACCCCTTCAGCGTCCCAGAAGACTAACCATGACTTTGTATGGCTTTAAACTTTTTCTTGGTAGGGGAGTGGGTGTGGCGCCACTCCATTGATTGCCGTTTTGTTTCAGGTTCGAAGTGATGAACCCATGTTTCATCGCCTGTAACAATCTTTGACAAGAAATTGTCACCCTCAGCCACATGACGAGCAAGCAATTCCGCACAGATGGTTCTCCTTTGCTCTTTATGGTGTTCGGTTAGACAACGAGGGACCCAGCGGGAACAAACCTTTGAATATCCCAACTGGTGAACAATTGTGACAGCACTACCAACAGAGATGTCAAGTTGAGCACTGAGTTGTTTGATGGTGATCCGTCGATCATCTCGAACGAGTGTGTTCGCACGCTCCGCCATTGCAGGAGTCACAGCTGTGCACGGCCGGCCCGCACGCGGGAGATCAGACAGTCTTGCTTGACCCTGCGGCGATGATGACATACGCTTTGCCCAACGACTCACCGTGCTTTTGTCCACTGCCAGATCACCGTAGACATTCTGCAAGCGCCTATGAATATCTGAGATGCCCTGGTTTTCCGCCAAAAGAAACTCGATCACTGCCTGTTGTTTGCAACGCACATCCGTTACAGACGCCATTTTAACAGCTCCGTACAGCGCTGCCACCTGTCGGAAGTCAATGAAACTATACGAGACGAAGCGGGAATGTTTGAAAATATTCCACAAGAAATTTCCGGTTTTTTCAACCAAAATTGGCCGAGAAAAAAAATGTGTTGCATTACTTATTGAACTGCCCTCGTAAAAACCTTGACGTTCGCCGATGACAAGGTAAATCTGTCAGAGACAACAAAGGATTTCGAAGAGCAGTTGAACGGAATGAACAGTGTCTTGAAAGAAGGGTATAAGATGAACATCAACAAAAGCAAAGCGAGGATATTGGAATGCAGTCGAATTAAGTCGGGTGATGTTGAGGGAATTAGATTAGGAAATGAGACACTTAAAGTAGTAAAAGAGTTTTGCTATTTGGGGAGCAAAATAACTGATGATGGTCGAAGTAGAGAGGATATCTAATGTAGACTGGCAATGGCAAGGAAAGCGTTTCTGAAGAAGAGAAATGTGTTAACATCGAGTATTGATTTAAGTGTCAGGAAGTCGTTTCTGAAAGTATTTGTATGGAGTGTAGCCATTTATGGAAGTTAAAAATGGACGATAAATAGTTTAGACAAGAAGGGAATAGAAGCTTTCGAAATATGGTGCTACAGAAGAATGCTGAAGATTAGATGGGTAGATCACATAACTAATGAGGAGGTAATGAATAGAATTGGGGAGAAGAGGAGTTTGTGGCACAACTTGACTAGAAGAAGGGACCTGTTGGTAGGACATGTTCTGAGGCATCAAGGGATCACCAATTTAGTACTGGAGGGCAGCGTGGAGGGTAAAAATCGTAGAGGGAGACCAAGAGATGAATACACTATGCAGATTCAGAAGGATGTAGGCTGCAGTAGGTACTAGGAGATGAAGAAGCTTGCACAGGATACAGTAGTATGGAGAGCTGCATAAAACCAGTCTCAGGACTGAAGACCACAGCAACAACAACATATTGCCCTTGACGGCGAGTATTAACCAGAGTCAAAGGTTTCGCCATGACTGTCGAAGTGAAAGTGTGATACACATTACACACACAAATGATCTGACAGGGTGAGTAGCGGTCTGCGACTTTGCCAATGACGCTGTAGTGTATGGGACGGTGTTGTCGTTGAGTGACTTAAAACAATAAAAGACGACTTGGACAGATTTTCTATTTGGCTTGACGAAAGGTAGCTTGCTACATTGCAAATGAACGGAAAAAACAATCTTATAATTTTGGATTACAGTATTAGTCGTGTGCTGCTTGATACTTTGATGTCGATTAAATATCTAGGCGTAACATTGAAAAGCAACATGAAATGGAGCGAGAACGGAAGGTAGGTTGCAGGAAGAGATAATCTTCGTCTCCGTTTTATTGGGAGAGTAGTATGGTGCATCTTACGTATAAAGGAGACCACGTACAAAACATTTATGGGACCCATTCTAGAGTACTGTTCGAGTGTTTGTCATTCAAGCGAAGTTGGTTTAGAAGAACTGTGTAGTAACAGTAGATGATAATGTTACTAGAAATGCCCATGTTGAAGTAACAGAAGTGGAGGAACCTTGAAACATCTCCTATGATATCTCACCTAAGTATGTTTGGAGGTAGCAAGGAATATTTAACTATTTCCTGGGATTAATTGTGTATTACTTTCAGACTGTAATAAAAAATAATATTTACCACACACGTAAGCAGGATTCAGGAAATCATTGCAGGAGGAGGTTTTAACAAATGAAAATCGTTACTCATCTTCTAAAAGCAACACTTTGACGATGCCGAGGTATTTCACAAATGGGAACACACTTGTTCCTCGTGATTGGCTGGTGCCTGCTAGCTTGAAGGAGAGCTCCGCACAACGCATGTACTTCCTCAACATAAGACAATGGTTAACCCTAAAACTGTCGCAATAGATAAGGCAACATGTAAATACAGAAAACGACACTTGCAAACAACACGAAATATTCACACACACGCAACGAAAGCGAATAAAAGAAGTAAAGACTTAGGACTTTCGTCCCACTGATGATAATGGCCATGAAGAGGAAGAACGTGCTTGTCAAATTATAATATCTGCATTAGGACTATAGTTAATGAACTAAATTAATTTGATCATTGAAACTCCCAGGCAGATTAAAACTGTGTGCCGGACCGAGACTCGAACTCGGGACCTTTGCCTTTAACGGGCAAGTGCTCTACTATCTGAGCTACCCAAGCACGACTCACGCCCCGTCCTCGCAGCTTTACTTCTGCCAGTACCTTGTCTCTTACCTTCCAAACTTAGCAGAAGCTCTCCTGCGAGCCTTGCAGAACTAGCACTCCTGAAAGAAAGGATATTGCCGAGACATGGCTTAGCGACAGCCTGGAGGATGTTTCCAGAGCGAGATTTACACTCTGCAGCTGAGTGTGCGCTGATATGAAACTTCCTGGCAGATTAAAACTGTATGATGGTAGAGAACTTGCCCGCGAAAGGCAAAGGTCCCCTGTTCGAATCTCGGTCCGGCACACAGTTTTAATCTGCCAGGAAGTTTCATATCAGTGCACACTCCGCTGCAGAGTGTAAATCTCATTCTGTAATTTGATCATTATTTATGATAGTTACTGGAAATGTTAATCAACATAATTTTATTGCTAAAAGTTGTGACAATATGAAATGAGAACAGTTTCAGTACAAATGATAATTTTACTACTGCATGCTGTCCAACAACAGTTCGTGAGGGTTTAGGTTTCTTTTAACATTTGAAAATTCAGTCTGTACTTAGCTGGTGCTCTCGACGTATCGTAGTCCATATTTCAGGGGCTAGCAGTCCAGTACCTATCGTTGTCCCAGTCTTTTTGCTGGTAGCTGCCCTTTGGTGGATGCAGCAGGGCAGCCCGACGCTTAGCAGATCAAGTGGCGAAGTAGATCAGACAAGCTTGATTAAATTAGCACATGCTGTACGCCAATATTGTAACATTTGTTAGCCGTTGATAGTGACAAGTATGAATTTCCAGCTTCGCGTTCGTTCGCAACCCCGCAAACACCACATTTCACAATAACGAAGTAGATTAACATGCAATCTAAGACGAGAAAAGGACGCACCACGAAGGCATTGTCCGAACAGGACGAAAATGTGATGTACACATACAGAAAACGAATTACTACGATTTCAGAAAGATATGGATGATTTATTGAAGAGACAGATCTTCACAAACTGATGAAGTCAAAAACGCAATGGGCTACCTCTGGGCCTTGTGCAAGGTAACTGCTGGATTGCTAGTTCGAGTCTAGTTTCAGTCATTACTTTTTTAGTTCTTTCCTCTTTAGTTCGTATACCTACGTCATGCAAATATCAGCTAATTAGCACATTTTTAATTATCACTTCTATGAAAAATATTTTTTGTTTCTTCGGATTACGCCTCACACACAATATTCCAGTTTTAATTGCAGATGTAAATCCCTGATAACCGAACCTTCATACATAAAGTTATTTTAAAACAATGAAAAACATTTCAAATTAAATTCATCCCATCTTCATGTACCCTACGGTTCACTGAAATGCCCTTGGAACATGAATCTTAGTTTAAATTTACCAGAACTGGGAATCGGAGGCCACCCATGAGATAGGTGTGCACCCCACCACAAAGCCACACTGCCCATAAAAACAGTCAACTTGCTTTACGGTGTTAAACGACTCCTGAGAATTTTAAGGCAAATTTTGTAGGAAGTTTTTGAGGGTTACTTTAGGTAACTGATATTTGATTCTGAACTTCACATACCATCTATATGAAAATACAGAACCCCGATTAATGTGTCACTTTGCAAGCTTCCGACTTATGGTAAAAAAATGTCTGTTTCAGTTCAAGACGTAAAGTTAGTATTAGCAAACAAATAGTACCTAAGGAGAAGAAAGTTACAGAGGAGTTGAGGACTTCTCAAGCCAAGTGGACTGTAAACAAATTTTTTGTGGAGTATAAAATAAAGCCAGTATGTCTGACAAGCAATGAATCTGTCTCGGTTCCAAAAAATATAACATCAAATGGCATTACGAGACTACACTTGCAGTTATGCTTGATAGTTACAAGGGACAATTTCGACAAGACCACGGAAACGACTTACAAAGGAAACTTTCTGCTCAACAGTAGATATCCACAAGAGCGAATTCAGAGTCAACATGCTATGTGAAAGTGAATTACGCAGTAGCTCTGATATTGGCAAAAAAATTAAACCTGTATTCAGGTGGCGAAATGGTTATGGAAAGCTTAGAGACCGTCGTTGAAATTGTGTGTCCGAAAAAGAAAAAGGATTTCCGAAAAAAGCCTGTCTCGTAAGACTACTATTAGGATTGTGGAGGATATTGGAAGAGAAATAAGATAGTTTTAAAAATTCACGCATCTGAGTTTACACTTTATTCTGTAGCTTTGGATGAATGCACAGATATGGCCGATACCACTCAAGTGGCGATTTATGTCTGAGGTGTTGATGCCCATTTTAATAAAAGAGGAGAATTAGCGGCATTGTATCCATTAAGCATACCACAAAGCCACTAGATTTGTTGGAAGCAGTTACATCGACATTAAGTCGCTTTTCGTTAAAAATTAACAACGTGTCGGAGCTAACAACGGATAGTGTCCCAGCAATGGCTGGCAAACACGAAGGTGTAATTAACTTGAATGAAAACGAGGCCCGCAAAGTTGACAATATGTCGATGCTTTCGTTGCATTATCTGTCATGAGAGTTTATGAGCTAAGTTCCTCAAAATGGACCATGTCATGAAGATAATTGTGAACACAATGTTTCTTATTAAATCGAAAGGATTGAATTACTGTCAGTTCCAATAATTTCTGAAGTCTTTGCATTCAGAGTATGATAGTATTCCGTATTATACAGAAGTAAGATGGCTAAAACGTGCGAAAATGTTGAAGTGACTGTTTGATTTGAAACAAGAAATACAATCATTCTTTGAAAACAAGTCAAAGAGACTCTCGAAGTTCGAAGGTAAAGAATGGCTTTGCCACTTTGCGTTCTTGGCCGATATAACTAGCCACCTAAGTGATGTTAATTCTAGACTCCAGGGAAAAGATCAGCTGATTAATGCCATCCATGATCTTATTGCCTCATCCCAAGTGAAACTTGGGCTTTGGGAACAACGGTTACGAACAAAAAACTTCACACATTTTCCTACTCTGTCAAAGCGATCGGACGTCACACAGGCGGCGCGATTAAATACGCTTCTCTGACATCTGACCTGAAATACGCATTCAAAAATGATATCGGGACTTTAAGGAACATCGTCTGCTTTTTGTCTGTATTTTTTACGACATTCTCCGTATACATGAGTTCACTACCGGAACATCTACAAATGGAATTCTGCGAAATGTAATGTGATACACAGTTAAAACAGAAATTTAATCAGGTTGGGTTGGAAGAGTGCTATAAAACACACTCGGACAAGAAGAAACATCCAGCTTTTTACGCACGTGCTATAAAAATGATTTCATTATCTTGAAATACTTACGGGAGTGAACAGCTTTTTAGCCAGATGAATTACATCAAATCTAAATGAGAACACAAATTACTGATGTTCATCTGGAAAACTCTTTGCTATTAGCAACAACATCAGGTGACATCAACACTGCCTCACTTAGTTCAGTCAAACTAAGCCAGACATCCCACTAATACCGTATATTATTAAATTATATAATAAATTATCTTTCCTCAGGTCTGTTTTATTTTCGTTAAAAACAAATTAATATTTCTTTCTTGTTTTGGTTCTCAGAACAAAAACTGGTAAAGCAGCCTGCACCGAAGAACCCTCTCAAAAATTTGGCCCCCCTGCCGAAAAGGCTGGCTATCCCTGCTCTAAAGCCTACAGGCTACGGTTTACGTGGCAACTTTTCAAACTAAGTGTTGCTGCTTGACAGTGAATATTTTCGGCATCGTGTTGTCTTCAGTGACGAAACTACATTTCATTTAAGTGGAAATGTGAACGTACATAATGTACGCAAGTGGGGGACAGCAAATTCCTACGAGATGGTACATTTACAATGAGATTCTCCAAGATTGAATATTTTTTGTGCCATATCCCTTAGGAAAGTCTATGGGGCTTTCTTTTTCGGTGAAGCAATTGTAACTGGTGTTTGTAATCTTGATGCATTACAACTATGTCGCTTGCCTGAATTGGAAGAAACTAAACCACAGAACTTTATTTTCCAGCAAGAAAGTGCGTTGCCTCACTGGAATAACTCAGTACGCGATTGATTAAACGAACTTGGATGTAATTTCCCGATTGGCCACAAGGGACTGGATGACTGAGATTATTTTGCGTGACTTCCATGTTCACACACGATCTGAAGCCATATGATTTTTACCTTTCGGGGGCTTCATAAATGATCACCTACACACGCCTCCGCTACCAGCTGATCTATACCTTTAGAAACAACATTGCTGCAATAGATACTCCAGATACTCTGATCAAGGACGCCTATCGAGTCGATGTGTGACGAATGGTGCTCACATTGAACACTTGTAAGAAAAACTGTCTTAGTTGCTCTTCCATTTTATGTATTATTTATAATCGTAATTTGAATGTAATAAATGTTACAAAGGCTTAAAACCCGTATATTAATTCTGAAATAACCTTTTAAACCACTCATCCTGTGTTGTGAATTCACTTGAATACTTATTTGTATCAAACTGCTCGTGGCAATGCCCGTTTTCCATAGAATACAATGTAAACATGTAGTTATGTCATGTCCGCAAGTGTAAATTGCCGAACAAGTGAAACAGCTTTTATCAAACCAACAAAACGATCTAACTGACCTCTGCCAGCGGGTGGCAGCTGACATTCAAAACAACCTGACGTTGATATTCCTATCGGGACAGTCAATCACTGCTGCCACATCGTCAGATGAAAATCTTACTTTTATCTTCTTGCTCGAATGTATGGACACATACATACGCTCTTCCATTAATATGTTGAGAGACCGTAAATGGAGTAAATCATACTAGTGAGTACTATACGAAAGAATAATCTTCGTTAGGTTTTAATGCTCTGTGACATGTTCAGTGAGTCTCAGCGACGGTGTTACTTAAACTGCTGAAGTGTTTCACAGGAAACTATGCAACAATAATATCGTCACTTTATCGTTCATTTTAACAGGAATAAACGCTGCAAACAACATGGTTCTATGACTCAAAGTCTAGTTTAATAAGGCGAAAGTTTACGATACAGTACAGAAACCATGGAAGTCAGCGAAATGTTGGTCCAAGACGAAACAGAACGGTTTGATAGCGTGCTTTTTTTTTCTTTTTTTTTTGTGATATGTGGTAAGGTTCCATGGGACCAAACAGCTGAGGTCATCGGTCCCTAGGCTTACACACTAATTAAACTAACTTAAACTAACGTACGCTGACAACACATACACCCATGCCCGAGAGAGGACTAGAACTTCCGCCGGGGAGGTGGGGAGGGGGGGGGAGGGAGGGGGGGGACACCGTGAAAACAGCAATGTAATGTCTTGCTGTCACTATCGGAAAGTAACGGAACTTACGGCATGCAGCATCCAAATAAATACAAACATTTTACTTGATGAACAAACTGTGAAAAAACGTTATCGACCAAGAATGAAAGCAGTTTTTGGTATTATTTCGCGCTTTATTTTATGTTATTATGTTTCGACACACCTGACCTCGACCGAAACTACATCTTCCGTGAATAGATGTGTGTTTCATTAGCCTGAGTGTCACAATGAACTTCCGATCATCCGATCTCTGGCACTCAATCTGTATAACAACCTCTAATTACCAGGGGCACATAAAATGTCCAAAAAAACCGGCACTGAGAAACTGGAATTACGAATTAATTCGTTAGTTGTGCTACTCCAGAACGGTTTGTTTGAAGACTTTGCCTTCTTACAGAAATTTGACTGTTTCATTTAGCTTTATAACTTGTGTCTTCTTTGAACACTACTTACAAACTTCATCCAAAAATGCTACTTCGTTCTGTTTGTTAAAAGTTTCATAAGTCAGTGTTTCGAGCGTCGGCAACGGTGGCTCACATAGCACTGCAATGGCCCGGACACCGTTACTGTCGTTTGAGCGATATTCGGTCGTAGCAAATGACAGAGCAGACAGCAACGTGTATTCACTCTGCACGTGAGAAATGCCTTTTCCTCGGCTCTCCAACTAACAGTATAGCTGCAGCGACTAGTGCGCCGTAAATCTTCATTCCAATCGACCGTAACCCGCCGAAGCGAGTTACTGACCGTAGTACTCATTTTAGTTAGGACAAACTCACTCTATCTCCGCAGTTACAGTTGCTGGATTTCGGCAGTCGCAATGTCTTTCCTTCATCGTGGTCATAAATATCTAACATTTTGTGCCTGCAATTTTCACGAATAGAAATGCTTTTTACAGTCATCAGTCACCCTACCAGTCTGATAAGAGACCTCCATATTTTCCTAAAGTGTGCTAATCTCTTCATTCTATTACATTCTAAAGTCACTTACAATCTATTTTGGGTGTTCTAGTCTTTGTACGCCGCAACTATTTTTCCCCGCCTAGGACAATACGCAGTTTATCCCTTTAGACATGTGTCAGTAGCATCTCGTCACAGAGTTATGCAATGATTCAAACTAAAAACCCTCTCAAAGGAGCGTTACTTTACTGATTGACATATTCAGTTACTGTTACTAGACGTCAGAATTGCAACTGGCTTTCGCAGTTTTTACATGATGGAGACGCTTCTTTCAACATGTCTTCTTTTTATGTTTCAAAATGAACTCTCAGAAGTTCTGAAAATTTTCATCAGTTGCGACAAGAAAAATCGGACTCCTTGCACAAAGGAGATGTTGATGCAGACATTCCCCCTTAAGAAATAAATACATAAATAAATAATAAATAAATAGACCCACAGAAAGGTCGATATATAAGTTCTTAAAATTCTCATCACTTACATAACATCTTCATGAACTGAAAAGAGTAGGACTGTAATTAGTGCAACAGAGGTTAGTGAACCTACGTTTTTTCGTCAAAGAGTAGCTTGTGATAGACATGTGACCGATGTACTCCCAACGTTCTTTAGATAGCTAGCAACTAACACTAGGACCGACAGTTATTTCATCCAGAACTGTGCAAGACAACACACCGCAGGAGAATGGTTCCTATAAAAATAGTTTTTTCGTTGCAGCTGTATTAGTAGCAAGACTATAGACATTCAGATCCACTTTAGTCTGGAACTGTCAGTTAAAGATCATACACAGTGAGATGCTGAATCAGATGTAACCTGATTCACAGTTACAAAATGAAATATTATGCCTTGCCAATACAAATTCTCCGTCATCAGCAAAAATTTTGCCTCATGAGCAGAAAATATGCGTCACTAACAAAAACTGTAGCTCGTCAGTAAACTTTATCTTTCTACTGTGCACACGTCAAATATTTGGATCTCCTACTCATAACCCAGTATTTATCAACCACTGAAACAGCCAAACACAATGAAGTGCCACAGCAGCCTTCTTGCCCATCCACAAAAGCACTCCATGGGTGAGAATTTTGTGTCATGTTAAAAAGAACACAATTATTTATGAAAATGCATAAATATATGGACTTACTGTATTTCCAAGTTAAATATATGTATGCATCCCTCGCTTGTAGGTTAAACTCCCCTTGTCAGCGACCATTATTACATTAATGTACCTCACTTTATACAAGGAAAAACAGAAAAGTAAATTTACATACATACATACTTAAAATGTCTGTATTTTTTATGGGAATGTGCATGAGACTACTTCTAATGTAGCTTCGACGTGCGAAGCTTTATGTCTGTACCAAATTTGATGTATGGTGCCATTAAATACTTCCTCATCTAAATTGTCTGTCAAAATACACAAATTCATTAACAACGCACAAACTCTCACACACAGACACACACACACACACACACACACACACACACACACACACACACAACTCTTATGTCAAATGTTACGATGCTCTGTCTATATCTGAACTACTCGTCAAAATATACGCCTGAAACATGACATTGGGTTCTCTAGTTAAGTACCCCAACGTTATTTCCGTGCCTAAATCGTTACAAAAGTCTTTAACTAAAATGACATTCTAATCAGCCAGCTGACAGTATATTTTAGGCCTAAATAAGGCTATGCACCAACTATATCCTGTAGCTGTGCAACAAATGTGTAGCTAAAATCCTATGGTAAGTGGGCTAGCAGTTATAGTTCCATAAAAATTGTAATATTTAAGTAAAATTGCAGACTTCCGAATGTGAATGAGAACTCGATCCTTGCAGTAAAATAAAGTTGTTTAATGAAATACATAAAAATTAGAGTAGAAAACACACATGACACTACTACCACAGCCTAACTGTCTTATAACAATACACAAAATACAAGTTGTTCACATATTATCACTACTTATGAAACTTCCAGTATGTATTATTTTCAAACTACGTAAGTATTTGTTCTGTTATAAAAAAAATACACATAGGACTATTGCTGATATAAATAACAGCTTCACTTGCACTTGTCAATGAGAATAGTTTCGTCTTTGTACCAAAGTAAATAATGTTATTCCCACGTCTAAACTGCCAGTATCATTTGTCAAAAACTTCTGTTAATTCAGGTAAAGCCGATATCAAAGTCAGCCAAAATTTAAAGTGTTCCCATTGACGTTGTATAAGCTTTAACCTGCCGTACACAACGTTTGTCATCTTCTGATAATAATGCTAACTTATGCTGACGCAGTGCAAACTATACAGTCAACGTTCACACAGTTTCCGATAAGAAACTGTGAAGTGAAAGTAATCTTCCGATGAACTAATTTGATGAAACGTAAAAGTACAACCTTCAACAGCCAGGGTTACCAATTATCATTTCATTACTGGTGACTGCCTTTGGCAAATCTAAGCTAACATCATTGGATCTGTAAAGCATCTAGATTGCAAATTACAAGCAGAATCAGGTCAGAAAGTAGTAATGTGGCTACATATTTTCAAAAAATTCATATTTAAAACATATCATTTGCAAATACACTTCAATATATCTCCGTTACATGTATAATATATCACGTCAAGCCACGACACATCATTCCAGGAACATGAAGAAAGTGACATATTGACATGTCAATAATGAAACAATAATTACATAAAATACCAAGCATATTGAACTGCCTGTAGAAGCTCATATTCATACAGTAAATGAAAGGAGGCTGAGGATCATAAGTCAAAGGAAAGTTGCTATAAACTACAAGCAGGTGGCACTATAGCGCTGTACGATAATTTACGACCAAGGAATCGACAAAACAATGCAATATATATATTTTAGTATGTAACTGTACATCACAAGTAATCCAAACGGGAGTGTATTGGAATAACAAAATCCTTCTTTTAAATTTTTTCAAATTTCCCATAAAATTATAACAGAATATGCTGTATATCAACTGAATACCTAGTGCCAACATAGTCAAGATAGTTATAAGAACAATTTCGAAAATATATCATCATCGAATAAGCTTACAGAAAATCACTCGAGGTCTCAGTGACAAGAATAAGGAAAAGGTGCCCTTAATACGTGTCATACTGTACGTGGGGTAACAAAAGTATTGTACTTTTAAAGTTCGATTTACAAATCACAGTATTGTAGACCAATACCAGTACATCACCAGTTCCGTGTCTTAACATATCTTGATACTCAAAGTCTTGGTGTGATAAGGTCTAGTATATGACCTGAAATTAAGTAACGAATAGGGGTACATAAATAATGTGAAATATACTGATGTAGTTACACTATCAAAGTAACTATGATTAAATTATATACAAATATCACAAAAACAACCATAAGCGAACAAAATAGCCTGAGGTCTAGGTGCGAACTATAGACATAGCCGTTAGTACAACGACGGATATCCGTAACGTGAAGTATACTGAAAACATGTACATGCATTAGAGTGTTCAGTTGGCTTAATACAGAACTGCATTGAAGTAACAAAATTCCTTTTATAATTGAAAACATTTGAAATTAGGATTCTTGTAAAATTATAGACAATCACACTGTATGTCTATTGTATTACATTTTGCCTACATAGTCACAACAGTTATAAGGAAAATACAAAGTGAAAAACATATCGCCACTGAATATGCTTACAGATCACTCGAGGTCTAGTTCATAAGAATGTACAAACAGCGGATAAAGTATTTGTGATTATGTATTCCGGTAATAAAGATGAGCAATTAAAGTTCTCCAATCTCCTACAATGTTGTATTTCACTGGGTCACTTGTTTTCATCCGCATATCCACAGTAAAGGCGTTACAATTTCATTGGTGCTGGATTTTGGTAAATAATCCACGCAACTTTTCGTTCATTTAAATTAGATTACAGCATACACACACTGTCAACTTCCAGTGTTACAATACACTTTTAAAATCCAATAGCTAACACCTACCACACATACGCACTGTCCACGTATGGCGTTACAGAACAGATACATGGTGACAGAGTTCGGTGTTAGAATACTATTTGTTTGGAACTATCAACTACAGCTGCTCTGTCAGCTTAGCACATTACTTCGTGTCGGTTTTCCAAGGGTAACAGACATGTGGCAGAAAGAAAAAGAAGATTCCCAAGGGATTCCTAAGTGCGAATGCCTCAAACTTTGCAATCTGTAATAAATAAATAAATAAAAAGCTCACAGCAAATGTTAGTTAATTTACAGAACAGGCCTGATGAATAGAATATCTGGAAAATAGTTAGTTCAAAGGAAGATGTACGATTCTGTATGCTGTACAAATAATGTGAAGCTTCGTTAGTTAAGAGGATTTTGGACAGTCAAAAGAATGGATTCCCTATTAGTAGAAGTCAGTTAACAGAGGGTGTCCACAGACTACTTGTCTAGTTGAAGCTGGATTCTCCATTCAAAGATGGGAAACCTGCAAAAAAGGCGATAGAATTGCTTCTGTCTGAAAAGATACCCAGAAAATACACAAAAAATTCTGGAGACTTTCACTCCATGAGGATGCAGTATTAGTGATAAAAGGCCAAGGACGAAACGCATACCTTACATTGTGACAGAAAGAACTTACAGAGAGTAGCAGGAAAAAGGGATATAATACAAATACTGCTAGTGTGTTTGGCAAAAAGTGATGAATTTTCAAATAATTGTAATAATGAATATTGCTCTTTTATTTGAGTAAATACGTGTACCTAAGTCTATGAAGCGTTTTTACAACACACATTACCTTTTATTCACTTGTAAAAAGAGTAAACTGAACTTCCAAATTAATTTAAACACAGTACATGGTGGTGACATATGTTTTGTAAGCATGGCGATGTATAGGATAATTCGTCACGATTTTTCTGTAAGATTTCGATGTGTACTGCAATCAGTTACAATTTTGTTTGTTGTTTATCTGTAACCAAATATAAAATGGAAGTTACTTATCACAATTGCGCTTTAGCATAGTATTGTATGGGGCAGTTTGTTACAACCTTGCTGTATGATGGCGATGTATGGCTCATAGTGTCATGCAGTATCCACTGCGCACCAACATATGTTAGATTTATCATCAGAAGGCGACAGACATATTATCCAGCTAGACAAAGATAATACCCTAGTATGGGTGTCACTATAGTGTTTAGCTGACTCTGATATCAGTTTTAGCCAAAGTCAAACGAATATGGGTTTTTGACAAATAATGAGACATCATAGCTGAGAGAACATCATTTGTTACTTTGGAACAAGAATCAAACTATTCTCGTTAACAAGTGCACTTTAAGCTTTAAGTTATATCACTAATAGAGACGTGTGTGTTTCGTATTGTAACAGAACAAAACTTCATGTTTGGTGAATAACACAGAAAATTTATTAAAACGTGTGTAACATAGATCACCCTAAGTTCATCGACAGTCTTTGTCAGTAACACTAGCATGCAAACCTCAACCATTTTTTAAATATTATAGAGCTATTCGGTCTCGAAAATAGTGCCACATGACCTCTGTATTCGAATTTTGTTTTAGATTTTGATAAATAATTTTATTGTCGTGCAAGTTTCATATTTTTAGATACAGAACGTTCATCACTGTGTGCCAATTTGATCCATCTTTATCTTTGGCCATAATGCGTCATGCTGTTTACGTTTGGCACCTCATATGCTACAAAGTTTTCCTTTAGTAATAAAAAGACCTAAATACTCCGTCAAAATTCATATTTTTGATACTGTTTGCTGTGCATAAGTGTGGGAAATATCTTATGATCGTGGGTGAACATTCTGCCACAATTATTTCCCAGATAAATTATAACCAATATTAATCAGTCAATAACAACTATTATATTTCTCTAGTTTAGAACATGTTGCATAAATTCCCCCACCCCACTCTCCCCTGAAATGGTGCTTTGTAGAGGTGAAGCATTATTGAAAACCTCCTATAACATCATGCAATGAAAATTCGATATATGTACCACCAGTAACATGCCTCATATCAAATGGCGAAATTTTTTACGTTTTTAAACGGAGAACAAGCATTGTGGCATTTACTTTGCGAGTTCTCAGCCATTCTTAGGCATCAGATGATACGTGGTAATAAACTGTGATACTTCACTCTTTCAGTAATTGATAGTTACAGAAGAATAGTTCAGATTTCCTATCTGTGTCAATTACTGCTGCTTAGCATAGTAGTTTAGCCAAAATGTATTTTGTACATTTATAGTCTTGGTTAGGTTCGTTTTCAGATATAGCATCATTTCGGTCTAAAATGAAATGTTAACTGCCTGCTTAGCATGTTAATTTTAGCCACACGTGTTTTATATTAATTTAGATTTGGACATAGCATTTGGGGCCTTATTTGAGAGTCCTCAGTCATAGGTTAGGCATTAACATTGAGAGATATTTTAGAAATGCAAATAATATCGCAACACTTGACATAAATATGGCGTGTATGAATGTTTAACTCTATGGCTAATGAAGTTCTTTCGACAGATTATTAACACATAGAAATATTTAATTTTAGCTCTCTGTTGTGCCTTGCATGAATTGTAACATATCAAGTGAACTATAATTGCAGAAAAAATTTTTATTAAAATGTAAATTAGGGAAGGACGTGTATTTCAGAATTGGAATATCTTTACATATTTTGATTAGTAAGCTTTTCCTTTTGATTCTGGCAATTGGATAAATTTCTAGATGGCCACGTTACCTGCTCTTTGGCTTCGTTGTGACTGGCTGTTTCGTTTTAATGGGCAACAGAATACTGGATTTTAAAGGCAGACAGAAAACTGGACTGTGACTGGGGGGATCCAAATATGTGTGTGTGGGGGGGGGGGGGAGGGGGGGAGAGAGAGAGAGAGAGAGAGAGAGAGAGAGAGAGGGAGAGAGAGAGTGAGAGAGAGAGAGAGATGTAGTTACTGATGCAGAATTTTTGCTAACAAGAATTTCAGTTGACAAGGCAGAATTATCGCTAATAAGTCAGTATTTTTACTGATGAGGCAGAATCACTGTTGACATAGTTTCATATCAGTTTACTACTAATTCAGCGTCTTTCCCTGTATGACCTTCAAACAAAAGTTGTTGATCACAGTGGGCCCTAAGCGTATTTATGCACAATCCCCAAACCAAAAAAAGAGAAGATTTATTTGAAAAAAGAAATCTAAGATGAAGTTTGATTCCCATTGTGGATTTTTTACATCACAAGCAGCTGGTTCGAATACCTCAGGACGAACAGAACCTGATAGGTCGGCTGCGGGGGGCGGGATGAATGTTGGTTGGGACGGCCAGATTCAGATGGTCTGTGACAGGCGAGCTGAAGAATAGTGAAGGCGGTTAGCAGGCCACGAGACCCAGTGGTCATCGGAGTTTTCCCGAGCGGAAAAAGGGTTCTGACATAACCGCACAGTTGCATGATGAACTGAGATGAAGGGGCTAGTGATGTGGAATATTGTCACTAATATAATGTTAATGAAAATGTGTAGAATGCCTTACAAGAAACAACTAACAGCTTTGGAACTGCGGTAGTTTGACGACATAAATCCAGTTTTGAAGCTTTAATAGCTATAAATTTACTAACGTTGTTATCATTATTGTTCATAGTAAATTGAAACACCTGAACTCATCGTAAAAGTCACACTCCTAATACGCCAGATAAGACAGGGTTGTTGTTGTTGTCGTGGTCTTCAGTCCTGAGACTGGTTTGATGCAGCTCTCCATGCTACTCTATCCTGTGCAAGCTTCTTCATCTCCCAGTACCTACTGCAACCTACATCCTTCTGAATCTGCTTAGCGTATTCATCTCTTGGTCTCCCTCTACGATTTTTACCCTCCACACTGCCCTCCAATACTAAATTGGTGATCCCGAGATGCCCCAGAACATGTCCTACCAACCGATCCCATCTTCTAGTTAAGTTGTGCCACAAGCTCCTCTTCTCCCCAATTCTAATCAATACCTCCTCATTAGTTATATGATCTACCCATATAATCTTAAGCATTCTTCTGTAGCACCACATTTCGAAAGCTTCTATTCTTTTCTTGTCCAAACTAGTTATCGTCCATGTTTCACTTCCATACATGGCTACGCAACATACAAATACTTTCAGAAAAGACTTCCTGACACTTAAATCAATACTCGATGTTAACAAATTTCTCTTCTTCAGAAACGCTTTCCTTCCCATTGCCAGTCTACATTTTATATCCTCTCTACTTCGACCATCATCAGTTATTTTGCTCCCCAAATAGCATAACTTCTTTACTACTTTAAGTGTCTCATTACCTAATCTAATTCCCTCAGCATCACCCGACTTAATTCGACTACATTCCATTATCCTCGTTTTGCTTTTGTTGATGTTCATCTTATATCTTCCCTACATGACACTGTTCATTCCGTTCAACTGCTCTTCCAAATCCTTTGCTGTCTCTGGCAGAATTACAATGTCATCGGCGAACCTCAAAGTTTTTGTTTCTTCTCCATGAATTTCAATACCTGCTCAGAACTGTTCTTTTGTTTCCTTCACTGCTTGCTCAATATACAGATTGAATAACATCAGGGACAGGCTACAACCCTGTCTCACTCCCTTCCCAACCACTGTTTCCCTTTCGTGCCCCTCGACTCTTGTAACTGCAATCTGCTTTCTGTACAAATTGTAAATAGCCTTCCGCTCCCTGTATTTTACCCCTGACACCTTCAGAATTTGAAAGAGAATATTCCAGTCAACATTGTCAAAAGCTTTCTCTAAGTCTACAAATGCTAGAAGCGTAGGCTTGCCTTTCCTTAACATAGCTTCTAAGATAAGTCTTAGGATCAGTATTGCCTCACGTGTTCCAATATTTCTACGGAATCCAAACTGATCTTCCCCGAGGTCAGATTCTACCAGTTGTTCCATTCGTCTGTAGGGAATACGCGTTAGTATTTTGCATGCGTGACTTACTAAACTGATTGTTCGGTAATTTTCACATGTCAGCACCTGCTTTCTTTGGGATCGGAATTACTACATTCTTCTTGAAGTCTGAGGGTATTTCGCCTGTCTCATACATCTTGCTCACCAGATGGTAGAGTTTTGTCAGGACTGGCTCTCCCAAGGCCGTAAGTAGTTCTCATGGAATGTTGTCTACTCCCGGGGCCTTGTTTCGACTCAGGTCTATCAGTGCTCTGTCAAACTCTTCACGCAGTATCGTATCTCCCATCCCATCTTCATCTACATTCATTTCCATTTCCGTAATATTGTCGTCAAGTACATTGCCCTTGTATAGGCCCCCTATATACTCCATCCACCTTTCTGCTTTTCCTTCTTTGCTTAGAACTGGGCTTCCATCTGAGCTTTTGATGTTCATACAACTGGTTCTCTTTTCTCCAAACGCCTCTTTAATTTTCCTGTAGGCAGTATCTATCTTACCCTAGTGAGATAAACCTCTACATCCTTACATTTGTCCTCTAGCCATCCCTGCTTAGCCATTTTGCACTTCCTGTCGAACTCGTTTTTGAGACGTTTGTATTTCTTTTTGCCTGCTTCACTTACTGCATTTTTATATTCTCTCCTTTCATCAATTAAATTCAGTATTTCTTCTGTTACCCAAGGATTTCTACTAGCCCTCGTCTTTTTACCCACTAGGTCCTCTGCTGCCTTCACTACTTCATCTCTCAAAGCTACCCATTCATCTTCTACTGTATTTCTTTCCCCCGTTCTTGTCAATTGTTCCCTTATGCTGTCCCTGAAATTCTGTACACCCTCTGGTTTAGTCAGTTTATCCAGATCCCATCTCCTTAAATTCCCACCTTTTTGCAGTTTCTTCAGTTTTAATCTACAGGTCATAACCAATAGATTGTGGTCAGAATCCACATCTGCCCCCGGAAATGTCTTACAATTTAAAATCTGCTTCCTAAATCTCTGTCTTGCCATTATATAATCTATCTGAAACCTTCTAGTATCTCCAGGCTTCTTCCATGTATACAACCTTCTTTCATGATTCTTGAACCAAGTGTTAGCTATGATTGAGTTGTGCTCTGTTCAAAATTCTACCAGGCGACTTCCTCTTTCGTTTCTTACCCCCAATCCATACTCACCTACTACATTTCCTTCTCTCCCTTTTCCTACTGACGAATTCCAGTCACCCATGACTATTAAATTGTCGTCTCCCTTCACTATCTGAATAATTTCTTTTATTTCATCATACATTTCTTCAATTTCTTCTTCATCTGCTGAGCTAGTTGGCATATAAACTTGCACTACTGTGATAGGCGTGGGCTTCGTATCTATCTTGGCCACAATAATGCGTTCACATGCTGTTTGTAGTAGCTTACCCGCATTCCTATTTTCCTATTCATTATTAAACCTACTCCTGCATTACCCCTATTTGATTTGGTGTTTATAACCCTGTAGTCACCTGACCAGAAGTCTTGTTCCTCCTGCCACCGAACTTCACTAATTCCCACTAGATCTAACTTTAACCTATCCATTTCCCTTTTTATAGTTTCTAACCTACCTGCCCGATTAAGGGATCTGACATTCCACCCTCCGATCCGTAGAATGCCAGTTTTCTTTCTCCTGATAACGACGTCCTCTTGAGTAGTCCCGTCCGGAGATCCGAATGGGGGACTATTTTACATCCGAAATATTTTACCCAAGAGGACGCCATCATCATATAGTCATACAGTAAAGCTGCATGCCCTTGGGGATATTTACGGCCGTAGTTTCCCCTTGCTTTCAGCCGTTCGCAGTACCAGCACAGCGAGGCTGGTTTGGTTAGTGTTACAAGGCCAGATCAGTCAATCATCCAGACTGATGCCCCTGCAACTACTGAAAAGGCTGCTGCCCCTCTTCAGGAACCACACGTTTGTCTGGCCTCTCAACAGATACCCCTCCGTTGTGGTTGCACCTACGGTACGGCTATCTGTATCGCCGAGGCACGCAAGCCTCCCCACCAACGGCAAGGTCCGTGGTTCTTCGGCGGGTAATATAACAGTATAACGAACAGATTATTTTTCTAATTAAACCCACCCGAAAACAAGTTAGTTTAATTACATAACTAGTGCCCTAACTATAAAATCCTCCGATACAAAAATTATCTTATCAGGACGAGTTTCCTTCTTTAACAGTCCAACAGCTTCCGATGTATATTTAATTATAGTTGTGATGTATAAAACAGGTCAAGTCAGTGTTTTAACACAAGTGCCCGATGTGGCGATTCATATGCTTAAGATTTGTTTATAATTGTTGGAATAATCTGTAAGTGATTTCATTAAGATATCGCCAACTGGTCTCAGAGATTTTCTATATGTTTTATCACAAATATTTATATGATATTATTGTGAAAATTTTGAACGTTGGCCAGAATGTATCTGCACTGAATAGGGGAGTGGTCATGATGGAATCTTTAAATAAGCGTGAAGTGCCAAGCTCCTGGTATATTCGTCTGTTGTCCTGCGTCTGGACTTTTGATCAGGTATTTAAGTCTTGGTTTCGTCTGGAGTCGGTGAAGTCATGGGTGGTATGTGTGCGGCAAATGATGATTTCATCTAGGGGGGGGGGGGGGGCTTAGAAAAATCTTGGGCGCGTGTGATTACTTGTTAATTTAGGGATTCAGATTTCAGTCATTACAGGCAGCTTAGTTAGAGACGAGATCTCGCATGAGCGACTTTAGTTTCTACTATGTGTTATTGCAGTTGTGAACTTGTAAAGACTTAGACTTTTGGCTTAACGGGTTTTTGTTGTGATGGGCTTAAACTGATTTATTTGGTATACCACTGATCGCTGGAAGATTTACACTGAGTGGGAATGATAAAGCTCATGCTAGCGTTGATAGATAGTTCAGGTTTGGAGAATTTATTGCACTGATGGACTTCACCGTTTAGCGGATGCTTTTTGGATGGAAATGTTATTTCTGCTAAAAGTAATCCCACATTTTGCACCGCTGACAGGTACTACACAGTTATTCACCGAGTTATTTGTAAGTGGCCACCATTCACATGCATTTTGCATTTCTGAAAAATAAAACGGATTGATATTAAAGTTAAAATCAGTTTGTTTTGAGCAATGTTATTGTCTTTAGGGATTCCAAGCAACATAACCAATCGCATTTCATTTTTCATTAAATTATTCGCTAATATGTCTCACTGCTAACATAAGCTTTTGAAATAAACATGTTGAGTTACTGGTCTGAAGAACAACACTGCACGGTCACCCCCCTACCCCACCCCAAATCGACTATAGCAAGTCACGCTCAAAATTAATGGCCGTACATTGCTTGTACTCTGTCAGAACTTACTACTGCGTCGTAATTGTGTGTATCTAAAGGGATACGCGTAAGGAGTAGGAGCAATACACCATGCGTAACTTCATAGGCCTAAAAAGGCGTTTTTAAGCATTTCTTTACAATAATTTCTTGTAAACTGTATTAAACTTGTTAGATTCAATAAGATTGTTTAGTAAATGACTGGGAGTAAGATAAAAAAGTCCGACGCGAAACAAAGGTTTGGGGACATGAGTTCACCTTTTTTTTTTTGTCCAAGTGGTTCAAATGTCTCTGAGGACTATAAAAAGTCGAATGGTTCTGGACTGAAGCGCCTAGAACCGCTCGGCCACGGCGGCCGGCTGTTTTTAATTATCATTCCATTTGCAATTTTGAATCTCACTGTTTCAGATAATTCCATGTAATTCGTCCTTGAAGTTTCGCCCAACGTGAGTCTTGCTGGAAAAAAAGGTCAAGCCATTTTCATAAAAGACCGTATGTCTGAAGCAACATTCATATTCCACAAGGCACTATACAGTGCCCGCCGGGGGGTAATTCCTGTCAATAGTCTTTGCCATTCGGTAGAATAAAACACATGCATAATACCAAAGTCAGCCGAGAGTTGAAAACCATACCATCAGTAAAAGGTAGTTTTACCTTCCTCAATGGACAAGAACCCGTGCTACGAGTTCGTATTCCGAACACTATTAATGGTCGCAATTAAGATTGCAGCATGAAATTTCCTTGACTGACTAAATTCTCAAAGGCCATACGAACCACTGCGGAAAAGGTGTTATAAGAGTCGTTTCTGTATAGTGGTGCGCTATACTGTGTGGTAACAAGATCGAAGGCATGAGGGCTAGAAGATATCTGGTGGAAAAAATACACCGTCGTCTGTGTACCGTTAATGGCGAAATTCGTCGAATGTTACATTGTATGGTAACATTTCTTTCTCAAATGGAATTGAAGTTCCTTGCAGTAGTATCATTTTTGTTGATAACGACAAGATAATTTGGAAATTATCGTTCTGACCGTGCAATTGAACGCTAAAAGGTACTATTAAAACGAGAAAATAAATTATTGAAGAACCTGAAAATAAATCTCATTTGTATTGAAATTTCGTTCAGTAAGATCAGTGATGCCACTAATATCATTTCCATGTTGATGGAGTATTGAGACTTAGTGCGGATTCCTTGGAATAGGGTCAACGTTTAGTATTCTTGTTTAGTATCTGCGAGATATAACTTTATATAGTTCCGTTCATAGCAATAAACCGTAAATGAATGTAATGAAAAATGATGACCATTAGCATAGCGGTCATTCTCTTCGTTGCCGCACTTCGCACTCTAGATTTAATGAACCGCTGTGGAATTTTTATTACTAGCTCAAGAGAAATTAACCATAAAACCTTCCACGTCTTATGGAATAAATCTTCTACCTTAATGTATCTCGCTGCTCAAGTAGTCCTCTCCAGCTTTTGCATCCCCCTCCCCAGTTTATCAGTTTTACTGCGCCTTGTTTATGTCGTAAAAAACCGGCGAAGTAAGAAACATATGCTAGATAAGGAAGAGTCCGCGCTTGACGCCAGTTTTTGGCGAGACGTTAGCCACTTAATACGTCCGAACAGTTAAGTAAAGTGACTGTGTCCACATCCCAGGATGCACGCAAAAACTGATCAGTATAAGAGTCAGTTTTGAAAACATTCGCAAACCTGAAAGTTCAGCTTATGCTTTCGTGAGTCTAACTAAATTCTTACCTTTGCTTCAGTAATTTGCGACTTACATTCGGGCATTAAAAATTTTTTTCCTGAGATATTACTTATCTCAAAGAGCTCAACGTGAAAAGAAGACGCATTGAGGTAGATACAGATATGCAGTGATATTGGCGTGTTGATCCAAAGGATACAAGAGGATACAAAGGACGCAAAATCAAGAACACAATGTGATAGGACACAAGGTTTGACTAACATTTGCTTCGAAGAGATTCGGGCACAGTTTGGTTGGATGTTCGAACACGGCAATTAGCGTCAACGATCCAACATATACCTTGCAGTAGAAACAGGTACAGCACGTGTTGTTGAATATGGGAATATTGTCCATAAACTAGAAATATCACACTCTGTAATAGTTATAAAAGAGCCGTCGTTTTGAGTAACAAACATAATACGGGATCCAGAATGAGATTTTCACTCTGCAGCGGAGTGTGCGCTGATATGAAACTTCCTGGCAGATTAAAACTGTGTGCTAGGCAAAGGTCCCGAGTTCGAGTCTCGGTCGGGCACACAGTTTTAATCTGCCAGGAAGTTTCATAATACGGGATGTTACAAGATGATTCATCCAGTACCACGAGATTATTCCTGCTGCATTTCGAATAAATTTTTACTTAAGCGCATTGCTACAAAATTTTTGTTTTCGAAAGACAAGATCATGTCGCTGAAATGCATGCAGTTATAACCTTGGAGTTCTCGTTGCAATTTACTTCTCACGAAAGGTCAACCTGCCCTACAACGTACACACAACGAACATTCGGAAGGTAACCACATCAACGGGAAACTTACAAGTGGCACCAAGGTAAACTTTTTGTTTCGATGTGTAATTTTTTAATCTTCATCCATATATAAATTTTAGCCTTGTAAAACTGGGTGAATATTTTTGAAATATTTTGTACTTTAGACAGCTTTCATTTCAGCCTCTTCTACATTAATGGTCACGTATTTGTTATATGTACATTTCTACATACCTGAGGATGGACAGTCTGGTTTAAATATAACAAGTGGAATTGTAAGGAGACATGCTCACCTCAGTCCCTCTGCCCCTGTCAGTTCCTCTCTTGCCATTACTCGCCTCATTGCCGTCTCTGCACATTTTGCCCCTTTTTTCTGTTGGTTCAGAGAACAGAAATTTTGATTACACCATACTTCCAACTCGTTTAAATGTTTCTGGTGAATTATACACGTTTGATTATTTCCCACTTCAGAAGAACAATTATTTCGTATATGCTAGAAATTTTAGCTTAGAAGGAAGATTTTCAAGAGTAGTTGATTATTGAAAACCGTTTCGTCTTCAGAAAACATTTTACTATCTCGAAGGATTATCAGTTTACAACATGACTATGATTTCCTAAAATCAACAATTTAGTTTACGAAAGGATTTTCATTTTTAAGCTGCAGTTCGTTTTACTACTATGTCTTTAGTTATATAGAAGAATTTTGGATTTCGAGGATATTATGACAGGGTGTCTAGTGCAACTGTGTGTGGGCGGTGATTCTCTACCAGAGAAGGATGTAGCAGAAGCATCAGCTCGTGGATACAGGAAACCCTTGAACAGAAAAAACAGTCTCGTCTGTTCTAGGCATCATCAGACAAACTGGGGAAATTACAAACTGGGAAAAATAGTAATCACTATTAAAGACAGTAATGAATGAGTAAATTAAGAATAACAGGAGGAAAACATACACCCGTTGGACTGTGGAACAGAGGGCTATTTTGTATTTCAGTGGGTGATGAAGCGTATAAATTTCGACTCCTAAAATACTGAACCATTGCTGGACTTACCAATAAAATAACAGAGGTGTCGAGCGTAATTAATAGTTTCATAAATCTGGCAGGTAACCGCCAGAGAGCAACTCTTCTTATTTTTAACCGAGGCGTCAAACGTGATTAAGAGTCCCAAAGAACTGGGAGGTAACATCCAGATAGCCACTGTCAACGCTTCAGTAAATCACCTAGAAGCAACCCGAAAAAAGGAAATGACAGTAAGAAAAAGAAAGCTACTAAATCGTGCGAGGGGTACCTAACGAAGGAACATAGGTATATTCAGAGAGCAGAAAAATTCACGAGTGCAAAATACACCCATATAATGGCTAGGCTAATTCACCTTTTGCATATGAATGGGCACTAATAGAAACAAAGAAGCAGCTAAAAGCTTTAGTAACAGTATGTAGCAGCTAAGCCAGAAGCAACGCTAAACAGGAACACAAAATGTAACGATGATAATTTACTCTTGAAGAAACAGCTCATGGACACAGATATGGACTGTTTAGTATACTGTGAGCATGCGATGTCATGCTGGAAACTAGACCGCCAAGCAAGTGTCAAGGCCCCATGGATCCTTAGCGAGAAAAGGTCTACAAAGTGGCCCGTTAAAACGTAACTAAGTCATTTCTAAAGCTCAAATTAAATAATCAGTATCTAATGTAAGTGACAACCATTCTTTAAAGATACTTATCATGATATCCAAAAAACATTTGATGCTTCGAGAAGACTTGTTCAGTTATTAGATTCGGAAGTTTGATACAGATATGTTTAGATATTTCCCAGTTCTTCCAATAAATTCAGTTTCTTGCCTTTGCTCGCCACGTGAAGGACTAAGATGTCGTAGACCCAGCGCCTGATAGCCAGAGTATTTGAGATTCTGGGCAAAGGGGGAAAATTTTTACTCCTGACCTTGCAACGTAACCTTCTAGTACTAGTGGTGGTAAAACTCTATCTATGTAGGAAGATTACCGTCGCTTTGTCATGTCCTGCAGCTCCTGCTAGCTACCGTCTGTAGTAAATGGTTCTTTAAAGTCGCGTCGTCCACGAAATTACTGGCCCTTGCGAGTTATTGCCGGGCATTAATATTTTCTAGCGGAAGCATTTACTCAACCGGTAAAAATTTGAACGCAACGGATAACGCAATATTTTTTTAACCACTACAGAGGGCACCTGTACAGGGCTTAATACGCAGTATACAGCTTTTATTTGCTTTCATGACCCAGAATTCGACTGTGGTACTGACTTTCACCTATTCTTTATGACGGAGAGAACAAATAACCAGTCAAGGGTAGAGATAACTGATACTTATTCGGTACAGATCGTATTTCGACTACTAGTCGTGTTTCTCTTGCAGTATATATCATCAAAACTGGTCTCTCTATTCAACGTGATGCAGTTTCGCCACGTAATCATGGAATGGGATAGGGGAGCGCAGACCTGGCTTCAGTGTAATTTCGTACAGACACACAATTATACCTAAACCCATGTTTATTACATTTAATTACTATAGGTGACTCAGAACTAGTTCAGCAAAGAGACTAAAAGCAAAACTAGGTCAGGGTGGAAGAGTGTTTCGCAAGTCTATATCAAATCAATGGGCATTACAACCCGATACTTTTGCTACTGGCACGAGTTTAAACCACATATATTGCTTATCGCACAACATCGCCATCAAATCAAATAGCACAAGAAACATCATGACTTCAGTGCTCTTTAACACACGTGGCCAAGTTTCGGTAGCCAACAGAAATCCAGAAAAATACGGACACACAAATTTATTCCTTCCCTATTTTACACTGAGCCCACTATCGTACGATTATTCATCGTATACAATACATTTTCAGACCAAAACTACAATTCATCAATGTGGCGGTTGCTCCAACCGACCACGTGGAGCGAAAGCAAGTTCACAAAGAAAACATATCGAAAATGAACAAAAAAAATACCCCAAAATATTACTGTAAATGGAAGAGCAGATTAAAATACATTGAATGAGTGATTTCTGTTGGGCACAGAGCAATAACATGAACGTGAGCTTAAGGTCCATAGTGCGTGGCGTGACCAATGCAAAAAAGCAAAGATCTACTGAAATTCGAATGGATTACGGAAAGGAATTCCATTATGGGGACTAGTGGTAATCCCGCACCTGATTTCAACATCTGGACTTCATTACTGAGCAGATTTTAGACGGTCCAGTACCTCTGTTAACATTACCAAAACTAGAGCTGTGTCTCCACGTCTGTCCAGCGCCGCTACCCAGGAACAAGTGCTCGCCCGGATGGATACCTCGCCTAACCTGCTTCTTTCGAAAGGTGGTGGAGGGGATGGTTCGCCAACCTAACAGAGACAATCCTCTGGCCTTCGCAATCTCTCTGACCTGACGCGCCCACCATCTTTGCTGAACTTGTTCACGTTTAGGGGGTTGGCACTCTCCTACTACAGAACGACTCTACAAATGCAATGCTGCGACCTCTGACCTGAGCTTTCTGCTACATCACATACTATCTCAGTCATACAGTCCAAGGTCGCATACGGGAAAGGGTACAAGGAAAGGGTGGCACACATGAAATAAAATGAATAAATAAATAAATAGACACCACTTGGTCCATGCTCTTCTGTTTGTCATACATGGAATTCGCTTCTGCAGAGTCAAAAAAACCGGGCGTGAGTCGTGCTTCGGTAGCTCACTTGGTAGAGCACTTGCCCGCGAAAGGCAAAGGTCCCGAGTTCGAGTCTCGGTCGGGGGCACAGTTTTGATCTGCCAGGAAGTTTCACTCTGGCTATAGTTCTCCTGTACCGGAATTTACTGGAAAAAATATGGAACGGGACAACAAGTTCTGTTTCAACCTCTTTTAGTCAGTAGATGCTCGCTAAACCTGACTGTGGAGTGATTTTAATTACAGGAAACTCTGTAGAACTGTTTATTTAGATCCATTGTAGTTCGGTGCAACATGACTTGAAACCTGCCGAGAATGACAAATACACCGACTTAGCTTCTAAAGATTTCCTGTCCTCCAAGCTTGGTGTCAGTAGGAGTGCAGGCCGTCCGTCGACATTGCGTTAAGTGTCAGTCTCGCGGAAGTACCCGTAGATTGATGACGAGTCACCTGCTGATGTCGCTGTGAACACGGTAAACGGTGTCTCGCCCCTGTGGCACAGGGCGATGGAGTCCTCCAATGAACCTTGACAGATGCAGTGATGGCTGGATTACAACACTGTAGTTCCGTGAACGTGCAGAGAGCTGAGCTGCCCAAGCACTAGGGTGGTCAGATGGAGGACAGCGGTTCGAGGCCCAACAAGTGCATTGACCGTGGCGTCGCCGGTTGACGCACAGGTAGGACATCATGCTACTGCTGAGCTGTTTGACGTGAAGGTCTGGCCTGGGAGTTTTAAATGCAAGTGTCTGGGGCTGACCATGCGGAGGTCGTCGAGTTTCTGTGTCACGCAGAGAGATTGAGGCCTGGTGTCATAGCTTGGTAGCGGGCTGAACGACGGTAACTTACTAATGGTTGGTCGGTGTCCCAGGAAGAGCGTGAAAACGCATCATTGCTGCCTACCAGGCACGTCGTTGTGCGCCGCTGTGTCCTAGTTACGTCTCTGTGCTGTGTCAGTGGTTCGCAGCCGGTACAATATTTTACTGAGTCTTCTTAATAGAAAGGTAAGCTGGTAAATGCGACTGTCGTGAGAGTAAGGAACTTCCTGGCTGATTAAAACTGTCTGCAGGAAAGCTTCTGTGAAGTTTGGAAGGTAGGAGACGAGTTACTGGAGGAATTGAAGCTGTGAGGACGGGTGCTGAGTCGTGCTTGGGTAGCTCACATGGTCCCGCCTGCGACAGGCAAAGGATTCGATTTCGAGTCTCGGTTCGGCACAGTTTTAATCTGCTAGGACGTTTCGTATGAGCGCACACTCCGCCGCAGAGTAAAAATTTCATTGTGGTGAGAGAATTTGGTATTGGGTGGGAGAAATGACGGCTATTCCTTACAAAAGAGGCAAGAAAGTATAAGCAGAAGAATTAATTGATGTTTGGAGAAGATTAGGCTGTCGTATGTAAGATAGCAAGGTTATCTCAATGTATTCCCTCTTTTTCGTAATCCCAGACAAAGAGTCTATGTTGCGACATGGCATTCAACAATAAGATGTACAGTATGAGGCACATTTGTTAAAAATAGATTTTATTTCTGGCAGCTAGTACTCTTCTTCAGAAGATTAGAATTACAGCTTTATCAACTAGTGTCAAAAATTAGCAGCTGTTTGCAGCATATTACTGTAGGCATATGTATCATATTAGTTTTGCAAACACGGTATAAGGAAACAAACAAGTGCGGACGTCACGCAAAAACAAATGAGATTTTGTGTCTAAAATTTCAAACTGGGATAATCATCGTGAACGAAATGTAGGGCTACGTTGAACTGTGAATAATATTGGCTAGTGAGATCTATGTGCAGCATACTGCATCCATCTAAGAAACACACAACGAAACATCTAATTTTAATGTCCATGACATTTAATGGAGGTCCTGTCATTCAATATTCTAAGACCATTTTCATTTGTCCCGCATTTAAAGCTTATGAAATATAAGTCAGTCGTGAAATTTATGAGTACTACACATGTAAGCTTCTGAGTGACTTCGGCACTTCACATCCCACTCCAAAAAGGCTTCAAATATTCACGTTATAAGAGCTCCAATACAAAACCGCTACCTAAGAAGATTTTGAGAATTAACTTTAGGGATCTGTATTTTGCACAAACGTCATTGACAAGATATCATGATTCACAGAACGAATGAACGTCGCACCAAAATTAAAAGAACCTAAACGCCCATATTTTGGGATAAGTATTGGTTTGAAGAGCATACCAGCTACAGTGAAAGAAATCAACATTCTGCGACAGTAACAGAATGGTTAATTAAAATCTGTTAATTATTCATAATTCGTTTACTTCTTTAGAACAACAAATTGTCGGTCTCCTGAGTACATCAGTATTTCTCTCTTTGATCTCTTAGCGGTTATTTTCAGAATTAACTGCGAGATGTTATAGTATTGTTTCTTTCACGTAAACGGCTATATGAATACTTGATTGTGATTGTTGTAACTGTTGGCAAATAACGGCCTGTTTCCACTGTCGTATAAATAATGCACTTCAAAAAAGTGGTACCTGGAGTATAAGCAGCTGTTTAAATAGCTGTAGAATACATAGAATCGGTTTTTGCAATAACCGAGGGTAGCCAAAACCATTAATTTCCAAGTTTTTTTAATTTTTTTTTATCACACCGCGGGATGCCGAAGAAGAAGGCACAGGCTCCGGAGGACACAGGATTCGAGTCTCTTTCCACTGATCCAGACTAAAGACTTCTGCACTTACGAATGATGCTGAACTAACCTCTCTGGTGAGTATCTAGCTAACCAGAGTTGATGCTGCTGCATCTGAGTGTGGCGCTGTAGCACAACAATGATGTTCCTGACCGCTGGCACAATGAAATTAATAGTCTATAGTAGTTAAATAATGAAGAGCATTTCCAGGAAAGTGGTTGATTTTACAGCATCTCCCTGCCGCCTTCTCCCTCCTACCCAGAGAAATTGTGAAACAATTACTCAGTCCGAAGAAATTTCTGATACAGCTCTCACGAGTGAGTCTTGTACAGTCTTATGACATCAGCCTAACAACTGTACTCTAAATCTATTTGAACCTGCTTACTACGTTCACGCCTTAATCCGCCTTTTACAACTTTAAATCCACTATAATTCTTTCCCTTGTCAAATTACGTAGTTGTTGATGCCCCACGATGTGAAATACCATCCATTACATCCTTTAGTCATGTGATTGCGCTCATTTCCCTCCATCCCTTTGGTTCATTAATCGTTCATTAGTTATACTATCTAGCCATCCATCCTTCATTGGTCTTCAGCAGCACTGCATATTCCGAAAGCCTCTACTCTCTTCTCAGTTTTGTTTTAGGTATTAACATACTTCCTATTTTCGGAAAAGCGTTTCTGATTAATGTGTGGATTCTGTATCACTCTCGTTTCGGTACTCCTTGCCTTTCAAGCCAGTCGACGCTTACGAATGCAGGTTGGTTCCTGTATAAGTTGAAGCTTTCTCCCCCTCTGTTTTAACCTAGAGAACTTCTGCAATTCTAAGAACGTGTTATAGAGGATGCTCTAAAATACCATTTCAAGACTTCTACTACTTCTAGAGGGGATGAAAAGACAATATTTTCAACTGGAGCCAATGTCCGAAAATGTACCGTTTCCCTGCTATAGCCATTGCTAGGGAGGAAAGCAACAGGGTAGTCATAGTGGGGATTCCTTACGTCGGGTCGGCTGACGTCATTTGACGTTCGTCCGCCCTCTCTCACCTGATTCGAGACTCATTCACGTGTGTGTGAGTGTTAGAGCAACGTGGTTCAGTACACGTCAGCAGACTACACCGACATGATCCTTCTGTAAGACGCAGCTCGTGGAAGAGCTCCTCGTCGCCTTTATCGAGATCATTATACACAACGTCCGACTCCATCACATATCCATTTCGCCACAATTACGCCACGGCTTTCAGGTAAGGATAACTTCACCGCCAGCAGACGTGACTATGTTTCTCCAAGGAGACGTCGCACACCCGAATGACCTATAAACAACAGTGTAAGTGAAAAGTCTGCGAAGTAAGTGAAAAGTCTGTTTCTTTGGTTATTAATGAGTAGATTTCTGGTCTGTGCGTCGCAGTTACTCCCAACATTGACGATAATTTGCTGGATGTATTCCAACCCGTCTTCTCTAAACGATTTACAATCTCCGGCTCTGTCTAGTGTCATCTAGTTATTCCCTGATGTCCTATCTTATTACCCATTCTTTTTGCACATTGTATCTTTCTGAGCAAATCCCGCAAAAACCCATTTACACTATGTGGTAAAAACTGCTCTTCAGCAGTGGGAAGCAAGAAGGAGCTTATAACATCAATGTAGGCCTGTGCTGTGATAGTGCCACGTAAAACAGTAACGGGTACAAGCCCCCTCCGTGAAAAACACGACCACACCTAACACCACCGCATCCGAATTTTACTGTTGGCACTACACACGCTGGCAGATGACGTTCACCAGGCATTCACCATACCCATACCATGCCAGCGGACGACCACATTGTGCACCGTGATTCGTCGCTCCACACAACTTTTTTCCACTGTTCAATGTTTACGCTCCTTACACCAAGCGGTGCGTCATTTGGCATTTACCAGCGTGATGTGTGTCTTATAAGCAGCTGCTGGACCATGAAACGCAAGTTTTCACACCTCCTGCCTAACTGTCATAGTAATTGCAGTGGATCCTGATGCAGTTTGGAATTCCTGTGTAATGGTCTAGGTAGATGTCTGCCTATGACACATTACGACCCTCTTCAACTGTCGGTAGTCTCTGTCAGTCAACAGACGAGGTCGGCCTGTATGCGTTTGTGCTGTACATGTTCCTTCACGTTCCCATTTCACTATCACATCGAAAACAGTGGACCTAAGGATGCTTGGGAGTGTGTAATTCTCGCGTACAGACGTATCACACAAGAGACACTCTGTCACGTTATAACATTAGGTCTCGTTTGTTATGACACAAACTAGTGTTATCCTGAGGCAGGAATTTTGAGTTTGACCGTGTGTTTGCCTAATGGAAAGAAGAGTATCGGACAGTAATTTTGTAGATGTTATAATTACTAGAAAACTAAACAGGCTTTTACTTTGGGGTAATGAAAGTATAAAAGTTCTTACGAATGAAACAATGAACGATCGCCAGCCTAATTAGGCATATTAATTTGAAACATTTGTTCATGGAAATTGAACATTAGTAGTTGTAGTGACTTTCATTG